>NC_134487.1:288601403-288688484 GCF_040206685.1 Ascaphus truei
GGTGGTGTGGGCCGCGGCCCGTACAGCTCCCGACAGAGAGAGCGGGAGCAGCGCGCGCGGGGATGGTGAGCTGGGGGCGCGGCCTCTAGGCCTGAAGGTGAGAGCGGCGACAGCGTGCTCTGGGGGGGGGGGGGGAGAGGGAGCACCGGGGGGGAGGGAGAGGGAGCACCGGGGGAGAGGGTGAGCACCGGGAGAGCGGGTGAGCACCGGGAGAGAGGGTGCTCTGGGGGGGGGGGGAAGCACCGGGGGAGAGGGAGCACCGGGGGAGAGGGTGATGTTGAGGTCCCGCGGAGTGGTGATAGGGGGGGGTTCCGTTGTTGCGGGCCAGCTGCCGGGAAGGGCGGGGGGGGGGGTCAAGGCCGGGCAGCCGTTAAGGAGGGTGGAGAGAGAGAGAGAGAGAGAGAGAGAGAGTGAGAGAGAGTGTGTGTGTGTGTGTGTGTGTGTGTCAGCCGTTAAGGAGGGTAGAGAGAGTGAGAGTGAGTGTGGGTGTGTGTGGGTGTGTTTGGCCCGCCCGTCACTCCGCCTCAGGCCTATGAGAGGTGTGCCTCCACCTCAGGCCAATGAGAGGTGTGCGGGGGCGGCCCAAGGGACCAATGAGATTTCCCCTAGGGACACCGGACATCCAGGCAGGCAGGCAGGCAGGCAGGCAGGCAGGCAGGCAAACATACAGTGCTTTCACTAATATAGTATAAGATCAATGAAAGCAAGATTATAAATGTTATTTACATCCAGCTATGGATACCATACAGGAAGGTCACGTACTTGGAAGTAGACTATATTAATTAAGCAACAATCATCAATATAGGTACCTATATATTATTTATGTGTCAGTTCAGCAGTTGAAAACTACATGTGCCTACAGTATCTATAGGTAAACTAAGATATAGTGCTATTATGAAATATATTCTATATATAAAGCACTGAAGGCACTAAGGTGTAAAAAAGATAATAACAATTTGTTCATACTAATTGGTGCTACTGAATGTGCTCATCATTTTTTGGGGCCACCCTGAGGAGAAAGAGAAGTGATGACACCCTCACTAGACATCTCCAGGGATTATTGTGTTAATACATGTGAAATTGGAATCTGAGAACTGCATTTCAGTCATTTATATTCCCCTTTTATGGTCACCTCTGCATATATTCATTTATATAAAGGGACCAAGCATTTGAGCTCCAACAGAAACCTATAAATAAGAATAAGACGTATTCTGTTGTTGCACATGTAGCCCTCTTTCCTACGCTCTAGAGTGACTACGGGTACTGCACACACCTGCGGCTCCTGGAGATCTGAACCTCCGCTAACTGGGAGCCTGGGGTAACACTTATCTTAACGGCAGCGCCTCCACTTATCCAGGATCCCCATCATGTAAGATTCCCCTGGGCAAGAACCATAGCAACACACATATGCTTTGAACTGTTTTACTGTAACGCACAAAATAACCCTTATTACTTTATCATGGCAAGAACACATCTAACACATTCATTAGCTTATACTATACTTATAACGCTAGTGGCTCGGCCACTCTCATAAGGAGTAATGTCTCTGTCCCGTCACCGCGTGCCCACACACCGTGTCCATGTATTGCAATATGTATATAGGCTCAGTCCTTTGGCCACTCCACTTAGTGTCCTCAAGGAGTGTTCCCTAAGGCGGGATCAGCGCCTGTTGACCGGTGTTGGTGCACTTTAGTAAATACCTTCCGGTCACTGCGGTGACCGGTAACAGCTTCGAAAAGGATCAGCCGATCCAGTGCCTTGCTTTCTGATGTCGCACTGTCCAGCCATCTGGTCCCAGACGATTAGCAACAACCTTGGCTCCGCACACTTTGTCCCTATCTGTTCTATAGTACGGGGTGATGTGTCTATCGCTATTGGGCTTCCCTGCAGCACACAACCAACGGTGACTCAGGGAAACTCTTAGGGCCCTCAGGGAAGACCTAGCCTATGCAGGTGGGTCACGGACCCCCTGCACTCACACTACCTCCTTCCCTGCTCCTCCGGTACCCCCTGGCTAGCGTGGTCTCTCCCCCACGCTTCCCTTTCCTGCCTCCCTGGAATCCAGCCCTCCCATTGGCTCCCTCACGTCAGGTGACTCCGCTAAGGCTCCTGGGAGTTGTAGTTACTGGCTGAGCCTCTATCTTATTGGCCAGCCATTCGCGCGCTTGCACCGCGCATGCGCGACCTCTCTCTGTTCTGACAGTGCCCTTACTATTGCGCAATCAACATGCCGGCGCCCTATGCTGTCGGGCCGCCGTGGAACCTTACCCACTCCCTCCGGAGACGCACTGCAACAACAGAAGGCAACCTAACACATCCCTACTCACAGAGTTATAGTGATAAGAATAAGACGTATTCTGTTGTTGCACAGAGTTATAGTGATAAGAATAAGACGTATTCTGTTGTTGCACAGAGTTATAGTGATAAGAATAAGACGTATTCTGTTGTTGCACAGAGTTATAGTGATAAGAATAAGACGTATTCTGTTGTTGCACAGAGTTATAGTGATAAGAATAAGACGTATTCTGTTGTTGCACAGAGTTATAGTGATAAGAATAAGACGTATTCTGTTGTTGCACAAAGTTATAGTGATAAGAATAAGACGTATTCTGTTGTTGCACAGAGTTATAGTGATAAGAATAAGACGTATTCTGTTGTTGCACAGAGTTATAGTGATAAGAATAAGACGTATTCTGTTGTTGCACAGAGTTATAGTGATAAGAATAAGACGTATTCTGTTGTTGCACAGAGTTATAGTGATAAGAATAAGACGTATTCTGTTGTTGTACAGAGTTATAGTGATAAGAATAAGACGTATTCTGTTGTTGTACAGAGTTATAGTGATAAGAATAAGAAGTATTCTGTTGTTGTACAGAATTAAAGTGATAAGATGTACCCTGACGTACTTTGTTTTTGTACTGAGCTGTTTTGAAGCAGTTTTTACTAACGTTTAGTGATCTTTAAGATGATAGGCTCAGAATAGGGAGTAGCCTGCGGGATCACCGAATGTATGCGTCACGTCATTATAATCTGCCTATTAACCAATGTTAGACTATGAATATGAAAAGACCTCCCCTAGCAGGGTCTCATTGACTTTCTCGTATGATCATGTTTAGGCAATAAACTACTCAATATAAAGAACCAGTGTTTGCTCTTATCTATGTGAATTTTAAAACATCCACACCTCCATCACTCTCTAACTCCCCCTCTCTCCTTCCCCCTCTCTCTCCCTCTCCCCTCTCTCCCTCTCCTTTCTCTCCCCTTCCCCCCACTCTCTCCCCATTCTCCCCATATCTCGTTCTCTCACCCCAAGGAGCACACAATACGCTGTTGAGATGTGGGGATTAATGGGTGGGGGGTGAGATGTGGGGATTACCAGGGGGAGATGGAAGGGGGGGGAGGGATCAGGGAGACCCTGCTCCTTTTATTTGTCCTGGGCCCCAAAATTCTTATTGTCCTGGGCCCCAAAATTCTTCCCTGACGAAGCCTTTTGGTGAAACGCGTAGGAGGAGGAGCAATAGGGTGTTTGCTTCCATACAGTGCAGTGGAGTAGAGCTGTCAACACCATACGCTGGGCTCCAGCTGATCAAAACCCGTTTGCCTGGTCATCGGCAACCAGCAGGAGGAGGAGAGCTAACAGACGAAGCCCAGAGACTACCGGGAAGGGTCTGTGCGTCACAGCCGGAAGTGACATCAGACCCGGACACCCGGAGGGCTGTCTGCTATCGTGCGCCCTAGCGCTTCTGAGCAGCTTGCTACGGAGCAGATTTCGGGGCTAAGGAATACTACTGGACCCCAACGGACCAAAGTGGATCAAGGGTGAGCATATTGAGCATTGTCTCAACCCTGGGGTACCCTCGGCTTTCTACCTAAAACCTGCCCGGGCAGTGCACAGATTGCAAGACTTAGACTAACTATCGGGCGACTCCCGTTTTTTACTCCTTGAAGACCAACCAAGTGCAATTGCACAAACAGCTTCATCTGCACAGTTTTTAACATTACTATTAATGTATTGATTTTCATGTTGTTGTTGTCCTAGAGGGTTATCCCTGGGACAAGATATAATAAAGATATAGAGTTTGACACCAACCCTGTATTGACTGCGCTTCTAACTTACTTTTTCTTTGTTGCCATGCTATAATAGAGGGTTGGGGTTCCTTATAATGCATCTGATCTCAGACTCGCTATTAGAGAGTGTTGGGGTAACTTACAATGTATCTGAACTCAGAAACGCTATAAGAGAGGGTTGGGGTTCCTCAGAATATCACTATATATAATATAATATATATATTTCTACTTACCTTAACCAGCGTGTCTGATTCCCTGACCTCCGGGGACCCCTATTCACAAAATACCTGCATCAGGCAAGAATACTTGCCGGTAGATACAAAATAGCCGTGGAGTTGTGCGGAGTCTCGTATCAAACACCGGCACCAAAAAATGTAATATCTCGGTAACCTGGGGGTCCCGGGAAGTTCGGTGTCAACAGAACAGCTCTGGAGCACCCCATTATTTAGGTAAGTAAATAAAAATGGGACATTGTTGTTTTATAGATACAATTGTAAAAAAAAAAACACAAATGTCACAATGAGACTGCACAAAAATCAGTGTTTAAATTTGCAAAGGGAGTGGCGGGGGGAAGACAATAATAAAAAAAAAAAAAAGCATTTAAAATCTCCTAATCTCTGGCCCGCCATTCCTCTTCTTCTGATTGGTTCAGTCTGAGCTCAGCAGTGAGGGTCAGGGAGGTGGGACTAGAATTCTACTTGTTATAAAGTCCAAGCCGAGATCTGGGAGAGCAGAGAAGTTTATGACTCCGGGAGTGATCTGACGGATCAGACCAACCATGGAACTCAAGGAAGATTCACGCATGATGATGAATGATGGGAATAAAATCCCAATCATTGGTTTTGGAACATACACCCCACAAAAGGTTAGTGTGTACCATGCTTTTCGAAGCATATTCTTTTCCTGCTCCATTTAGTTGTAACAGGAAATTGCTTCAGGGGCTCTCTGCAAGAGAGGGATGATAGATGACAGGTGAACACTATGCCCGTTTGTGGATGATATGAATGAAGTATCCCAAATTGGATCATTGCTCCACACAGTGGTGTAGCTAGACATGCACGGGCCACCGGGCAAACAAAATTTCAAAACCCATTCATTTTAATACTGACTACAATTTTTTTCTCCCTCCCCATCCTCTCCCTGATCTTCTCTCTCATCATTCCTCATCATCATCATCCCTCATCATCTCTCTGCCTCCTCATCATCTCTCCATCGCCCCATCATAATCATCATCTGTCCTATCATCCTCATCATCTTTCCCCCTCCCCCTCCTCCCCTCATCTCCCCCACCATCATCAGCACCTCATCTCCCCCACCATCATCATCACCTCATCTCCCCACGGGCCAGACTATCATCACCTCTCTCCCCCATGCCTACCTGTGTGTGGGTGGTCCGGTGTTAGGCTTCGTTCAGGGTGTCAGCTGCAGGACTCGGAGGGAGGGCGTGAGGGAGGCAGTGCTGCAGTTTGCTGGGCGACATGTGTTTATCCCCCAGCAGACTTTTCAGCGTTGGGGAGAGGGCGAGGAGGGGGCGGGGTTACACACGGCAGGGTAAGTATCCAAGTTGCAGTCATGAAATCATTCTGAAGAATGATTTCATTGGCTGCCTTGGTCCCTGTGACGCTGCTGCAGTTCCAAAAAACGAAATTTTCGTTTATTGAAACTGTAGTCAGCTTCAACTTCTGGCCTCGGAGACAGGGCGGTTGCTACCCTGAAAACCAGTATTCAAATTGAATACTTTGTTTCTCACGGCAGCACGCACGGCAGCACGCCCTCCCCCCGAAGCCAGCACCCTGAACGAGGCCTTAAACTGAAGCCGGCAGAGGAATCAGCAGCTGACACCGGCAGAGCAGGAAAGCAGGTGGGGAGAGAGCTCTAGTGGTCTGACCCGGAAGTCTTTCTTCCGGTGTCTGCTGCTAGAGCGTGCTCTTCCCCAGCTGTCCTGTTCTGTAACAGTTGCTGATTCCTCTGCTGGCTTCTGTTTAATGTTGGGGCCTGCCTCCATGAGCCGCCGACAGGGGGGGGGTAGACGGCCTCCCCATGAGCACGGGGCCCTGGGCTTTGCCCGGGCTGCCCGGACTATAGATAAGCCCCTGGCTCCACAACATTCCACAATTTTGAATTTTTTTATGTATCAAGGCGCTTTCATTCTTTGCTTTGCCACAACTTGCACCATGAGCGTTTTGGGGGGCCGGTTATAAGACTAGTTCAGTTCATCCAGTAACTCCTGTTATAATCACCCCCCCAAAATGTATCATTTATTATAATGAGATGGATCAAAAGTTGCGCCTGTAACTGGTGCAGTTTGCCGCCCTTTCTGTGCCAGGTTTAGGGGGTGTTAGCCTCTGATCCACAGAGATCCGTGCCAAATGTAAGCAGCAGCATTACAAAGATTCATCCATCTGCCGCTGCTCGCAAATTGCACCATGTTTGATACATGCCACCCATGGTTTAAATATATCTTTAAAAGGGCAGTGCTCCTTTTCTACAGGTCTGTTAATTTCAAGCATATCAGCTACTTATGTTGACTAAATATGGCTTCATAATTACTTTATAAGCAATGGAGAAAGCAAATCTAACAATTTACCTGTACATTTGAAAACTGCCAAAAACATTTGTTTACCAAGTAAATAAAAACTATATATTATACTTAAAAAAAAAAAAATCAAACACATCGATCAGTGCTGCTTAATTTATAAACCCTGTGAGTGCCAGAAGCGCCAGTATGCCACAGCCCCTACGGCGAAATGCAACCACATGGCAGTAATATCACGAATGGAGGTGCACAGGAGAGGAAGAGACCTTTTCATCCTGTAGCTGCAAAATGGGCTTAACTTCTAGCCAAACTGCCAAATGTTTCAAGTAAGGATAATAAAAATAATTTGGAAGCCCATATTTTCATTAAGATTTTTTTTTTAACAGTGTATGTGGTGGGTCTTTTTATTTAACTAGGACGAATTGCCCAATCATCATTTCTTATGATGTTTCATTACTTTTAGGATCACAATAGTCTGCCAGGGCATTGCACCGAGTTCGCCATTGAAATTGGATATCGCCACATTGATTGTGCCTTCATATACGGCAGCGAGCTACAAGTTGGCCGGGCCATACAGGCGAAGATTCGAGATGGGACAACGAGGAGAAAAGACCTGTTCTACACTGGGAAGGTATCTAGACAAATGTCATTGTTTGATCTTTGATAAATGTGGTGCTGTTTTTAGCCAAGAAACATTGATACATGGTTGTGCACGTTCTCAGAACTTGACGGACTATACTGTATGTGCGTTATAACTTTGGGCAACATTAAACGGACCACCTATACTTCTCAGGTCTTCCATGTAGATTTTATGGAGCCTTCCAGTAATCAACACTTACCCTTTCCAGTGCTAAATTGAATCGACTCCTTCTCATCTGCCTTTTCAGCTTTGGAGCACTTTCCAAGCACCTGACAAGGTTCGTCCAGCCCTGGAAAAATCCCTGAAGAATCTCCAGCTGGAATACATCGATCTGTTCCTCATAAACGCACCCAGAGAGCTTAAGGTCAGTTTATCCAATATTTGGTTTATTTAAAAGCCTAAAACTGGAATGCAGATTCTAATGCCAATTACTGACTATAGGGATATAGTGTATGCTACAGCACCCTAAATTCCACTCAGCAAACTCGACATTCAATTTGCCGTATCTTCTTATGTAAATACAACACACAACATCGGACTAGGTTTGCTTTCCCTTGTGTCCAGAAGCAACGTACATTTTTCCTGTCTTTCCTTCAAATACTGGACAAGTTACCCAATTATCTGAGCAGACTTCTACCCCCTACTGTATACAGCACTTATCGTAGATCTGTCTGCAGAACCCTGCTTAGGCTAAGGTCCCGCGGCACGCACGCCTGGTGGCGCGTGCACAGCGCTTCAACGCAATCTGCAGTCTGTAGGCAGATTTTTTAGGCACGGGGGGCATGGCCAAAAAGGTTGAGTGAGCGCAGCCATGATGGGGGGAGGGGGTCGGGGCAATGACACACACCTTACCAGAGCTAATTTCATGAACAGAATTGAGTTTGTAAAGATAAATTGATCTATTATAATACAGTAGCGTTAAAATGAAATCAGCCTTGTGATATGTGCATGGTTGCTTTTGTGTTGTGTGATGTTTTGTGTGTTGGTTCATACAGCCACAAATCCTCATTTTAGCCCACACCAATCCCAGCCATCACCTCATCCCCGTGAATCACAGCTCCTGCCCACAGAGTTTAAACATCCACAGACCTTCCCAGACTGGTCAACCCTGTCTTTATTTTACTTGTTCATCATCTGTACCGAGAGCAGAAATAAAAGATCACCTCGCGTTCAACACGTTGCAATATTTTATGCTGCTGTCTGTGAATATCTGTGCAGGCTTCTCTGTGCATTCATGTGTGAGTTTCCGGGGGCTATATACAATATATATGTGTGTGAGCTATATAGGACCATCATTACATTCATTTGATATGATAGATATTATCTTTAAAATAATCTTATAATTTGGGATAGACCCAGGCTCAGGTATGTATCACACCATATACAATGCATGTTCCCGGCTTCATAGAATATTCCGAAATGTAGATAGTTTAACGACTGAGACACATTATCCTTTTGGGCTGCAGGGCCCATCAGGACTGAAAAGATCAAGTCATCAAGGTAGTAATAATAATAAAAATAATAATAAGGGGGCTATGCACTAAGCTCCGAGCTTTCGCGCCGGCCTGAAAAAAATTAGCACGTCCGATAAAAAATGAAGCCGGCGGCGCGATTCACTAAGGCCCTCAGCCCATTTTTTATCGGACGTGCCCAAAACTGGCTTATCGTGCGTGCAATGTATTTCCCCCCCCTGCTAGCGTTCTTAACCTTTACGTTCGCTAGCTGATAGAAAAAAAAGCCGCTTGTAACATTTGCATGGAGATTTGCCATCTCCATGCAAGGCTGTTACAGGCGATCGTACAATAAATAAATTCATTTTAATTATAGTGTAGATGTGCAGGGGGTCTCCGGAGCTGAACCGCATTGGTTTCAGGTCCGAGGACCCCCTACTTCAGGAGATACAGGCCCCGTTATGGGGTGCCGGTATCCCCTGTAGAATTTCAATGTCCCGGTCACGTGACGCGGACGCTTGAAAGTGCAGGGGATACCGGCACCCCATAATGGGGCTTGTATCTCCTGAAGTAGGGGGTCCTCGGACCTGAAACCAACGCGGGTCAGCTCCGGAGACCCCCCTGCACATCGACACTATAATTAAAATGTATATAAAAAAAGAATTAACAAACATAAATACACGACCCCCCCCCACCCGCCCCCGCCCTAACACATACAGTACAATAATGTGCAGAATAACTATTATCCAGATATGGATAATAGATTATTTGCCCATTATTAAACACTGCATTAGCATACCTAAATAAAGTAAATAAAAACAGTAGCCAGCTAATCCAATCAATACAAGCAGTAACAACATCAACAATGAATTAATTAAACCATTAACCAATGAAACCAATTAATTCCTAAACCGACTCAAAATGAATAGTAACACTAACCAATCAAACCAATTAATTACAACAACATTAATAAATGTAAACATTAAAAGACAAAGAAATACATTCAAACAATCTCAGAAAGAACCATAAAACACATCAGCTAACATAATACAACATTAACTACAAATGAACACCAATCACAAACATTTTATTACATTAAGCATGAAAAAAAAAACAATTACATCCATATAAGAAACCGATATAAAAAAAATCTGCCTGCCCCCAAAAAATCAAAAATCACATCCAATGAAGACACCTGTAAAAAGAGACATTTACAAACATTCAATATATTACTTACCATTAGAAATGGTGGCCCTCCGACTCCCGGGGTAACAGGAAGCTCACGTACCTTGAAGGCCTCCAACAGCACCCGCCATGAAGATCCGGATAAGGTACCCCAATCTTCTTTTTTCTTTCTTTACTCACCTTCTTCTATCTTCATCTGTAACCATTTCTTTCTCTATCTTCTATCTTCATCTGTCAATCCAAAATACCCCATGTTAAATCCCAAGTGATGTTGTCCCATCGTCTTCTTGGGCTCAAATGAGGCGTCACGGCCTTAAATATGGCTAGTGACATCACATTTAGCCTCAAAATGGTTATCAGCCACCTGATTGGCTGTTAAAACCAAATTCCGAATTTAATTTTTTTTGACATGACGTCACTTAAAGGGAATGATGCCAGCCAATCAGAATGGCTGTGCTTCATTTGCCTTGAAGATGACGTCACGAAGCCGGCGTCACATGGTATTTCAGCCAATCAGATCGTGGGAACCAATTCCACACTCTGATTGGCTGAAATACCATGTGACGCCTAACATCTTTGATCTCGTGACGTCATCTTAAAGGCAAATTAAGCACAGCCATTCTGATTGGCTGGCATCATTCCCTTTAAGTGACGTCATGTCAAAAAAAAAATTAAAGTCGGAATATGGTTTTAACAGCCAATCAGGTGGTTGAGAACCATTTTGAGAATAAATGTGATGTCACAAGCCATATTTAAGGCCGTGACGCCTCATTTGAGCCCAAGAAGACGACGGGACAACATCGCTTGGGATTTAACATGGGGTATTTTGGATTGACAGATGAAGATAGAAGATAGAGAAGATGAAGAATGGTTACAGATGAAGATAGAAGAAGGTGAGTAAAAAAAGAAGATTGGGGTACCTGAGCCGGATCTTCATGGCGGATGGCATCGGATGCTGTTGGAGGCCTTCCAGGTACGTGAGCTTCCTGTTTCCCCGGGAGTCGGAGGGCCACCGCTTCTAATGGTAAGTAATATATTCAATGATTGTAAATGTCTCTTTTTACAGGTTTATTCATTGGATGTGATTTTTGATTTTTTGGGGCAGCCATATTGACTGATAATATATTAATCTGTACCACTTTAGGGTACAGAGTAATACATTATTATTACAATATTTGGGGAGCATTTGAGGCTTGCTATTGCTGTTGATTTTTTTTATGTCGGTTTCTTATGTGGATGTGATTGTTTGTATTTTTCCTGCTTAATGTAATCAAATGTTTGCGATTGGTGTTCGCTTGTAGTTAATGTTGTATTATGTTAGCTAATGTGTTTTATGGTTCTTTGTGAGATTGTTTGAATGTTTTTCTTTGTCTTTTAATGTTTACATTCATTAATGTTCTTGTAATTAATTGGTTTGATTGGTTAGTGTTACTATTCATTTTGAGTTGGTTTAGGAATTAATTGGTTTCATTGGTTAATGGTATAATTAATTCATTGTTGATGTTGTTACTGCTTGTATTGATTGGATTAGCTGGCTACTGTTTTTATTGACTTTATTTAGGTATACTAATGCAGTGTTTAATAATGGGCAAATAATCTATTATCCATATTTGCTATTTTGCACATTATTGTACTTTATGTATTTAGTAAGAAATATTGTTTAGTATTTTTGTTGGCACAACATTGGAACCGCAGGCCCACGGGTACCCCGGGACGGCCGTGGGGACCCCGGGACGGCCGCGGGGTCAGCCGGGGACACCCGCGCGACCCCTGGCCTCCCTCGGCGACCCCTGCGGGGTTAGCCGTGGGACACCCTCCGGCCTGTTGTATTGGTTTTGCGCCTGCAAAAAGGCAAACAAAGAATTTTTTCTAAGTCCAGCTTTTTTTATCCCCTGCCTTTAGCTGGTGAGCTTTATTCAGCGCAACTTTAACGTACGATCAGTTTGCGTTGCTTAGTGAATCCCGCAAAAGGGCAGGATTCAGCGCAAACAGCTGATCGTACGAGCAAAGTTGGACTTCAGGAACAATTTTCAGTCTCTTAAAACGACCTCCTGTCTAAGGTTATTTTAAGACTTCATCTGTTTCATATTTAAATGGAACCCTCTCTGCCCTTCTCTTATCGAGTTTACACCAGTGTCTGTAATACTGGCTACTCAGAATGCGTTACCTTTCTGAGGGTGCAGGCAAGAGATGGTCGCCAGGAACTTTATTCATTCATTCAAGCAGCAGCTTTATTGTTACATCAACAAACAATGATCTTGTTATGGACATAACTGCATTCTCCCTGACCTGAACAGTCTGGACCTTTATTCCGTAGCTGCCCCTCTCTCGGACCAATAGGGAGATGCTGAGGCTTGATCCATCGGGTTTCATCTCTTTAGGGCCCCAGTCGGGACTTGTGCTCCCAAGAAATGGATACAGAGATATTCAGCCTCTTCTAAAAGTACTTACTGAATCTGCTTAGTGTCCCTTTTTTTCTCAGTTATTGGTAATTATTGGACTTTTCCAGTTAGCCTATAAAGTTAATGACTCCTTTGTTGCTTTGCAATGCACGGTCACCTTCTCCGGCAGCAGATGGGATTAAATATGAAACAACCCAGGGTTCAGCACAGGTGGCTCAATCAGTCCCTGCTTCAGCACAGGTGGCTCAATCAGAGGCTCAGTCTTTGAACCACCTGTGCTGAAGCAGCTGGGATATCCTGAAATCCTGACCAGTTTGGGGGGGGGGAGCTTGAGGACCGGAGTTGAGCACCCCCGAAATAACCAATACAAACTGCATTGAAAGTGTTACAGGACTTGGTGCAGTCCAATAGATATTTCTTTAAGGTCCCTAGAACTAAAGTGCCCTCCGCCCAGTGACCTGTTTAAGGGGCCACATCTGTCTGATTAATGCCTTTATTTTACTAAACTCTAGTACCAATAAGTATTTTAAAATGAAATTGTAAGGATGGTGAGCTAAGACATAGGAGGGGTTTGGTTTCCCCGGGCTGCTCCCTTTTGTGTGATGTCGATGTGTGATCAACAAGAATTTGCACAGTTAAAGCCCCCCTGTCACCTCTTGTCCTTTTTACCTCTCTGATAAGCACCGGGTGGGTCAGCAGAGGAAACACTTCTTTGACAAACACTCTCCCAGATTTGTAATTACTTTCTAAAGAAACACAAGCAGCTAAATATTTGCTTTAAGCATGTTTACATTTGTTTAAGGAAGACAATTAAATTGTTAAATTCTTTTTACAAAATGTTGTTTTTGTAAACTTCGGAATGCACCTTTTCAGTGGGGTTGAACATTTAAACAAATAGGCTGAATAAATCCCCGAATGTTATAATATATATTATTATTTTTCTTTCTTTTTAAGCCTGGAGAGGATTTAATTCCAGTGGATGAAAACGCACCCAGTGATTATCAGGACTCAGTTATTCGAAAGACCTGGGAGGTACGGCGTGTACACACAGGAGCCAGTAACACAGACCATGGGGCCTATTCTAGAAGGTTTGATAAACTCTCTCGCCAGGCATGTTATGCCGCCAGTTTTGTCAGTGTGTTTATCACGGTATTCAGAAAGAGAGCTGAACCACGCGATAGCACAATGACCAAAACCGGCGAGGAGCAGCGATGCGTTTTCCGCCTCTCTCAAAAATCCCTCAAAAGTTCTCACCCCTGCAATCTGCAGCGATGTGGGCCAGCTGCAAAGAGAGCTGCAGAGAGAGCCGCCTCTCCCCGTGCATCTCTGGCCAGCAATCGCAGGGTTTTTATAAAAATGTTAATACTAGTGTACGTGAGAAAGGGGGTCTCCAGAGCAGAACCATGTTGATTTGAGGTCCAGGGGCAGCCTGTTTCCTGAGTTACAGGCCCCATTATGGGGTGCCGGTATCCACATGCAATGTTTAAATGTCCCGCATCACGTGATCGGGATATTTAAACGCATAGGAGAAACAGGCACCCCATAATGGGGCCTGTATCTCGGGAAGGAGGGGGTCCCGGACCACTAATTAACTGCTCCAGAGACGCCCTGCTCACGCACACTTGTATTAAAATTTTTATAAAACAGCTAGACGCTAAGGCAATGAAAGGGTTGAACTTCAATAGCATATTTATTGGGGGCAGCGTTGGGGGGGGGATGAAGGGGGTGGTAGCCACAGGGTGGGTGGTTAGGCCTGTGGGAGGAGTTAACCCCTTTTACTACCATAGCGGTGGGAACTGCTATGGCAATGAAGGGGTTAACCAGGCCCACTACCAAACCGATAGGCCTAAACACCCACCCTTGGGGCAACTACCCCCTTCACCCAATCCTCATCGCTCTACCCCCAATTAACATAAATAATCACAACAACCCTACTACCCACCTCATCTACCCCCAATAAACCCCCCAACACACAGTACAGTAATGGGCAAAATTACTATTATCCAGATATGGATAATAGCTCATTTGCCTAATTCTAAATAAAACATTAGCCAGCCAGCAGAAATAAAGTAATTACAACTTCTACTTACCTATGCCATGATGAAGGGCGTCCTCATCAGCATCCTCCAGATCCATGTCCTCCGTTGGCAGCAGGAGTACAATCAAAAATACAATCCAATGGCCCCTAACCCCTTAATCACCGTAGTGATTTTTAACTGCTGTAGTAATTAAGGGGTTAACTCCCCTCGCCCGCTACCCACCCGTGAGGCCTAACCATCCACCCTGGAGCCACTATACCCACCCTCTACCCATTGATTGGCACAGTGGTACATCATGCCAATATAATATGGGCATGATAAGCCACTATAGCAGTTAATGGGCAAGCTAATAAAAATCATCAAGCACAATAATACACAAGAATAAAAGAAATACACAAGCACCTAAACACCACAAGAATAAAATAACTAAAAAGCCTCAACTACACATCAATAAAATTATTATAACATTATTTAACACCCTGTAATGATTATGTGATATTTTAACTGAACTACTGTAGGTTGGCTATCCCTTGAGTCCAAATGCAACGTACACCTTTTTTAGCTCACCCCTACTGTACTGTACACAGCACTTATCTCCTTACATCCGCCTCCAGAACCCTGCTAATAGTACCATGGTTCAATAAAAAAATCTGGTCGCTCTTCCTTCTCATACCGATCACCCCACTTCTGGATCAATTTACTGGGGTCCTTCAAATCTGCTTCCTGTCTAAGTTCCAATAAGAGTTCATCTGTTTCCCATTTTGAACATGTTTCTAACTGTAAATTGTAATGTTGTCATTTTTATTTTGTGCCCAGGGCATAATAGGGAACAAGAGGTAACATTTGATGTATTTTGTGGTAAAATATTTTATAAATAATAAATGACCCCCATTGACTCTAAACACACTAGTGCTTTTCCAGGCTATGGAGGCGTGTAAAGACGCAGGGCTGGTGAAGTCCATAGGAGTCTGCAACTTTAAATGCAGGCAGCTGGAACTGTTCCTCAGCAAACCGGGACTGAAGCACAAGCCTGTCTGTAACCAGGTAACTACAACTACATCCTTCATAGTCTCCAGAAATAAGTGTATGTATACGTACTGTACACGGGGCTGCAGTATTCTGCAACTTTTTCTTATAATTCAACAAGGAACTCCATATAGTGATTATCAGAAACGTTGCAAGTTACTGACAGGGAGGGAGTTCTGTGATTTTTTTCAGCACATTTTCTTGTTTAAAAATTGACTTATTATAGATTTTATATCAATCAATTTTCTCTTGAGAAAGGTTCCAATGGGAATGAAACATCGGAGAAATAAACACAATGTGTATCTATAGGAGTGCCTACAGTACCTTATTATTAATATAAGTGCTCCGACACTGCCTATGAACCCTATGAAAACTATGTGATAGTCTGGGTTATAACGGCAGATTGTAAGGATTCATGCTCGATCTGTGACGGGTTTTCACTACAGTCCAGGTTTTCTGTCTCTCCTGCCCTTTCTGCTCTCTGTGGCCATTTTGGGTACTGGCAGCCTGCTTTATAAGGCTGCAGTTGCCATAGGGAGTCGCCGAGCAAAGTTCTGTGCGTTTGCAGCTCCTGACGGTCTTTTGCAGTTACGCCTTACCCTCTTGCCTGTTTTGAATTCCTGTTTCTCACCCCAGACAGTGACCACGACCTTGCTGCCTTTCACCTGCCCTAACCTCCACTTGCCTCGACTTTCCAAATCTGCCGCCAGCCTGACCTTTGCTTCCTTACAGACTACGGATACTCTTATAGGACTCTGTCCCTGGGTTGTTGTCAGTTTATTTACATCCCCGCCTCAGCCCTGTGGGTTCGCCTCCTGATTTGAGATGAGCAATCATCACACATACTGTATGTACCCAGGGGAACAATGTCACATATGTATGTATGTATGTCCAACCAATGGGCGCCCTGCAGTGTTCAGGGATTTGCACAAGAGCTGGCACTTCAGAGGCTTTTATGCCATTCAGTGAAATGGTTTATTGTCTGCGAGAATGTGTGCGCTGGGAAGAATTCCAAGCTTCGGTGCTCAGTAGCAGAGGAACCATAAATCAATATATATGTGTTGGTGTTATGTATAGTCCCGTAGAGAGATGAATAATAAAGAAGCCTTGTAAGTATCCTAGACATAGTGCATATATAGCTCTCCTAAGACATAGCATGAGCATTAACTGTCCATGTGGTAATATCCAAACACTGTCAGGTAATATAATAATCCTGTGATGGTATGTCACTGGGACAGAGGCCCTGGAGTCGCACACAATAAAAGGTCATATAATCCCAATCCAAATAAAGGGGAGAGTAGTACTCACATGTAGGCAATTCATCAGTATGTGTGCATCACGCCAAATAGTGAAGGCAGAGGTAATCCGAGGAAGGAAAGCGGAGCACAGCTGTGGAACAGTGGGGCCACACACAGACAAGAAGGGTTAAAAATAAGCTTTATTCCATGGTGCAATCGTGGGGGGAACACGGAGGTAAACTCTGATGCGTTTCAGCCGCAGGGGCCTTTGTCAAAGAGTAAATTTGCGTGTGTGAACGCTCCTGCTGTTAAGAACGTCTCCCCGCCCCAACAGAACATCATGCGCGGTGGAAAAGGAGCGAAAGTCCAACGGACAGACATCATTGGTCCATGGCATCAGCCAATGAGCTGCCTGTATAACTCAAGGGGTAACTGTGTGTGCGGAGGATCGCCCACAACAATGCAGCAGCGTTACTAGTGAAACATAATATGTGTCAAAAAACGGACAAAATACAAAACATAACAAGGGAAAATAAACATAGGGAATATAAGAAATAACAAACATAATACATAGCGAATATTCTACAATGGTAGTAGATATAATAGGGGGAATTCATTAGAAACAAAATGAACTTCTAAACTGAGGGATAGTCCTGTATGGATATAATAAATCAAATTATCACATAGTTGATAACATAGAATGTTATTTGTAAAGAACATATTATATTAATAATATATGCCCAGAAGGAACAGATAAAATAAACATCTCTTTATTGGGCGCAACATATACGGTCGATATATTCAGAACTGAAAAACTAAAAAATAGTAATAAAAATAAGAACTAAAAAATAAGTCCAAATGGTATGAAGGGATACTAAAATCTCTGTTAATGAGAGATCACACAGGTGTGTGAAGAATCTGGCGTTAAACATAATTAAACGCAGGCTTTAAAAATAATTAAAATATATACATATTTTTTGTTCCCTGGAGGCAGAATGTTGATATTATTGATTTGTGGTATTTATGACAGTAGCATTGACGTGCATTGAGATTCATTACTAATCTATCTATAACTTCTGCGGAGAACTGCCAATCCCAAACATTTGTCTTGATCTGCACTTTATTTTCTGGGGTGAGAAAGAGAACAGTTAGGGCTCTTCCAGAAAGCGCGATCCCGAGAAATTAGCAATGAATCTCAATGTACTACAGCCTCTTTCATAAATGACACCCCAAACCTGAGCTAGCAGACTCATGTTTCCACAGATGAAAATGTAGACACCTTGTTTAGCTTATCTATCTATATTAGATACATCTTGAAAGTGGTGTGGCCTGATTCTCATTTGTCCCTTTGTGTGCTGTGGTTGTCACAATGTTTCACGGCTGGAGTGATAAATCGCTTAATCCTAAACAGTTCCATTCCCTCCGCAGGTAGAATGTCACATCTACCTGAATAAGAAGAAAATGCTGGCCTTATGCAAGTACCAGGACATCGTGCTGGTGGGATACTGCGTGCTGGAGTCCAGCAAGGATGAGAAATGGTAAGAGGCAGCTTGGAACTGGACTTTCTGTTTACTGACCATGAAATCCCTGCAAGACCAGTACAGCAATAGTTGCACTTTGCACTTACTGTAGGTTGGGGCACATCACCCCTAGATCTGTTATAACCGGGAGTATAATATGAGGAACAGAATGATAAATCAGTTTGCCAAAGACCCCACACTAAGCTCTGTGTAGGAGTATCACAGAGTGACATGAATGGCCGTTAAGACATTGTGATACAATATCCCAGATCTGAGTTTAGTGACTCTCACCCACAGTGTCAGCAGTTAATGTAACAGTCAGTTTGCAATCTTAAACATTTAAGATCACCAGCTCTACTACTCCTTCAGGTGTTCCCCATTTATCTTCCCCTGGGGCCCGAAAATAATTGCTTTGCCTTTGTGGACACTCATTCTTTAATGTTTGGTGGGTGGGCTCCAAAAATCTGGATTAAAGGGATTTTATAAAATGTAGTTTATGGTGAGTAAAAAAACATAACTTCCCATAACTTACTTTGTGTCTGGTTGTAGGCACTACCAGCTTTACATTGCAAGGCCAGTAACCAAACTCACACTGAGACCCAAAAAGTTGAAACTGGCTATGCAGTTTTTTTTTTAACCCAGGCTGTAAATAAAAATGCTGAGCAGGCATAAGCTTATAGGGGTCCATGTTAAAATTGACAGGGAGCAAAAGGTGTGATTGCTTATTTGCATGTCATTACCCAGAATCCCTAGCTGCAGTGGAAGCACTGTATGCTAAGAGATAATGGGGAAAGGCAGCGTTGTAGACCTGTCTGAGACATGTGAATGTGCTCACAAGTTATATTTTTATTTGCTGTACATTTTTTATTTAGTGGAATATTACAGCTGTGTTATTAATGCAGGAAACTTACGTATTTGCCTGTCACCATCGCTCTGTCCTTTTCTCTTAACCCCTCGCTTTGTATTTTTCTCACGGTTTTCCCTTTTTCCTCTCTCCTCCCTCCTGTCACTGTGAGCCCCCCAACCCACGAGCTGGTGAAACACTGCACTACATCACACCTCCTCTTTTCCAGGATAGACCAAGATAATCCCGTCCTCCTCGAGGATCCCGTGTTGAACACAATTGCTAAAAAGCACAGGCGGACCCCCGCTCAGGTGGCAATACGCTACTTGCTTCAGCGTGGCATTGTTGTTCTTGCAAGGAGCTTCAAGTATAACGGGATCAAGGAAAACTTCCGGGTAAGAAGAGGACAGAGGGGGAGATGTTTGTAATTCTAGGGAAACATGCAATAGTCCTTTTATGTGTTTATAAACAGAGCAACGTCATGGCTTTTATTTAGCTACTAATGCCATTGACATATATTGGTCTTGTTTACATGCGAGATGATTCAACATGGAAAGTAATACAACTCTTCTATGTAAAACCGTGCAAAAATTATGCATATTACATTCTAAATCTATTTGTATGCCTTTGTATGTCTGCTTAACGTATACCCCAGATAAATGACCCTGTGTTGTGCGCTGACCTTACACCCTGCTCTTTGATTCTTGTGCCTCTTCTATCGTTTCCTGCTCGGTAATTCTTGCTGTACCAAGACTGAACCTGTCTTTTCTTCAGGTCTTTGACTTCCACCTAAGTGCTGAAGACATGAGAACTCTTGATGCTCTCAGCAAACACATGCACTATGTGAAAACAAGTCAGTAAGTAATATCATTGGCTTTCCACTTTTAATAACATTAATTATATATTGTTTAATTTATTATTATTATTAATAATAATAATAATAATAATATATTACAAGTAATGTGGGATCTATGTATTTACCAATATCCATGTTTGTATAATGAGCTATAGTATTATACAACAAAAAAACCCTCTTTAGTCTGTAGAATGTGAAGTCATCAGTGGCCGTCAGCTACTGTATGTGCTAACTTCCATTTAGCTGTAGAACCATGTTGAATATGGGCCAAAATCCTAATGCAGCTCTCCTACTGCAGGACATCTCTCTATCAATTACTTATTCATACTTTGTCATTGTTTCCCCAGCTGGGAGGACTACCAATTACCCATTTAATGATGATCATTTAACAATGAATATTAAGAGAATTGGATGCTATGTTTCGAGTACCACCGTGAACATCAGTGCCACAGTATGACAAGCGGCTCCTTCATATAGGGGTAATTCTGCCATTCCTGACACCTAGAAAAAGAGATCCTACGAAGACCCAGCTCTAGAGGGAGAGCAGGTATCCCTTTTTGATTCTAGCTCTGATTGGCTTGATTCTTCAGTAAAGAATAAGACCTACTCATTCCCAGAATGCAACGGGACTGTAGTCACAATTCACGCCATGGGTTTGGGGATACAGTACCAACCATGTCTCCCTTTTTTTGAGGGTGACTTCCTGTTTTTTATCTGAAAATGATTCTTCTGCTGTTTCCCTAAAAATAATTCTCTCTTATTATTGCCATTGAAAAGTTTATAAATCTCCCTGTATTATCATCACAAATTTTCCTAAAAGTAACTTTCATATGTTGGCTAGTATGGGTTTGGGTGATGTATCTTTGGGTCATGTATTGAAGGCTCCCTACATTACATCCTTTATGTTTCTTGGAATAAAAAGAGATATCTTTTGATCATTATGTGTAAGAGTAACAGAATGGAAAACAGTTATACTGTACATGCATGTTTATGTCTAATACTATTATGGTGCCTCTTCTTTAAAGCGTGTTGTCTGTGTCTCTTTCCTTAACAATAAAACATACACAGTAAGTCAAGAATTTTACGTTGCAGTATGTTTCCGACCAACTCTTGCAGCAAATGGGTTAATTATGCATTCCGACATAATTCCAGTTATGAGAAAAAAAAGGCAGAATGTATCCAAACTGCATAGTGATACTCAGCACCTCCGTGTGTGATATATTTGGGATGGGGGAGGGTTCCCTCCCTGGAACATGCACTGTAACATTGTGATGACAGTGAACAATAACCCCATTGTAGTTCTGGCACAAGGACAGCCGCAGTAATGTTAATCTGCGACATCGTATGGCGTTCTGATTACACAGACTTCTCCCTGCTACAGTTTGGCAGATAGAGGGTAACATGGCAATAACTGATCTATGGATGTCACCCCCGTCCATTGGCGGTGCTCAGACCCCCTCTGTATAATGCATTTGTGATGGTAAGGGGTAGCCAGTCTTCATAATAAAGGTGAAGCCTGACTGGTTACCCATGAAAACCGCGGGTCCCTGGTAGCTAAGTAGCACCATAAGCCAGGGACTCAGTGTACAACATGTTATAAACCTGTCCTGTATATATGTGTACCCTTTTCCCGTCATGGAATCAATGTGGGATTTCGGGAGTGTAAGTTTCAAGGGGGATATTTGGCATTCAGATTCTGTGTAGGAATTCGGGGGACAAAGTTACCGGTAGTCCCATAATTCTACCCGACCTGCAGCAGGGTCTGCAGGTATGCGAGTAGAATGGCATCGGGGCTATACAGTGTCCCTCAGAATCCTGGGTCTCGAGCACAAGTATCCCCGTCACATTTCCCCACCATATAGTGTTCCCCAAGAAGTAGACATTTAATAAAACAATGAATCATGTTTTATACTGTATGTATTAATGTCTATACAGTCAGCTCGGGCAGCTACATATTTGCCGGACATCTGCATAGACATCGTAGATCAAAGAAGAGAAGGGATATCAAGATTTGAGAAAACATTTTGTGGGCAGGGCGGAGTACCAGGTCCGGAGAACAAGAGCTCCCCACTGGGGCACCTTTTGGACTGCCAGACCTGGTGGAGACTGCCCAGTGGGTGATAATTTGTTGGCTGGGGTAAGCCACTGCTCATAGGTGCAATTCACATTGGCCAATTCATATTTCCCACTCCCCCGGCTTTCTGAGCCGACTTGGCACACCTCCTCCTCTGATGTCAGCAGCCAGACGAGCCACCATTCTGATTGGCTACCTGAAGTGCGATCTGTGCTCTGATTGGTCTGCAGCCCCTTTTCCATGTTAGACATAGAACACCAAGGTCTATGTAAAGGTACTGGCCAATCAGAGAACCAGATGATCTTGTGGCTTTAGTCGGTGAGGCGCTGGCGTGCTTTTCAAAGTTTCTCTGTTGCGAATAACAGAGTAACCGGTTTCGTTTCTTGAGCTGGAAAAGCCTGCCTAGCTGAGACGCGAGGACCAAGTTCTCAGAAAAGAATGTGGCGGTTGCGGTTGTGTGGTCTCCCTATAAAAAGTACCGTGTAGCCCGGGATGAGGTCCTGGACAGGTTAAGCCTTCCGAAGCAGGTGCCCTGCACGTATTTGAGGCTAGTTTTCACCTCCAGACCCCCTGTAAGTGTGTTTTCTTTCTGTATTTTGTTAATTCATTGTGTGTCCGCGGGTTTCATCCGAATAAACCTCATTTTATTCCACTACCTTGTTTTGCCTAGTGAATGATCCCAGAAAGGTATAAAAGGTGTTAAAAGTGCTGGTCTCCTGTGACAGGCTTTTTTCTGGTGTTAGAAGTGGGATCATTAGGCGTTGGGCTAGGATTTCTAGTGGGAAATCAGAGCACAAAGACGTTAAAAGTGCTGGTCTCCCATGACAATATTAACCCCTTCACTACCAGTAGGGTCAACAATACGTAGCATACTAATGCACTAAAGTCTGATATAAAAAAAAACAGGGTTTTTAAATCGCCATTTTTGGCAGCGTTGCTATCACGGTATGCAGAAAGCCCCGAATACCAGTGAGAGCAACATTTCCAAAAATGGCAAGTTGCCGGCGCCGATATGATCTGCCTTACGAAAAAGGGCTCAATCAGCGAGTTCTATCTGTTGCAGAGAGAGCTGCCCCACTCTCTGCGCAAATCTCGGCAGAAAAAAATCTTTTAAAATTTGAATTGTATTATTAGTGTAGATGAGCAGGGGTCCCCGGAGCAGAACCAAATTGATTTGAGGTCTGGGGACCCCATGCTTCCCGTGATATAGGCCCCGTTATGGGGTGCCGTTATCCCCTATGGATTGAAATGTCCCGATCACGTGATGCGGGACATTTACATGCATAGGAGATACCGGCACCCCATAACGGGGCCTGTATCTCGAGAAGCAGGGGGTCCCCGGACCTGAAAACAACTCGTTTCTGCTCCGGAAACCCCCTGCTACAATACACTAGTAATAACATTTAAATTAAAATATGTAATGACCACCAAAACACAACCCATCCCCTGTAACCCCACATAAAACCATCTTTTATTTTTTACACACATAATTATTACCACAGGCCGGCAGGGGTCCCTGCGGGTGTCTGGGGGTCCCCGGGTCATCCGCATGGGTGTCTGGGGGCCCTCGGGTTGTTCCCATTGGTGTCTGGGGGTCCTTGTGTGGTTCCCGCAGGGGTCTGGGGGCCCTCAGGTGGTCCCCGTGGTGTCCCTGGGGCCCCATAGGGGTCTCCGGTTCATACCTGCAGGTGTCCGTGGGTCCTTAGTTGGTGTCCGTGGGTGTCTGGGGGTCCTCGGGTGGTCCCCGTGGGTCCCCGCTGGCCTGCGGTACATTCCTGTATTTAAAAACACAAAAACATGGCCTACATTTCAATAAATACACCTCCCCCCACCCACCAAACACATACAGTACAGTAATGGCCAAAATAATTATTATCCAGATATGGATAATAGATTATTTGCCTATTTTTAAACACAACATTAGCCAGCCAGCATAAATAAAGTAAATAAAAATCGTTTTACTTACCCTTGCCAATACGAAGGGCGTCCTCGTCACCATACTGCAGGGCCATGTCCTCCATTAAAAACAGATACTAGACTGACTGGCGCTTATCTAAATGATGATACAGCACCACATAATAGTGGGGAAAAAAAGGCAGACTCTTATATTAAGTGAAACTCTAGCGGACGAGAACCTGGAGTACCATAAAAGTACCAACAGTGCAGCATGCAGAATAAATCACATCAGAACTCAAATGAAGGAGTACAAATGTAAAATACAAATGGAAAAAGAATATATATATATATATATATATATTCTTTTTCCATTTGTATATATATATATGAGATGGAAAAAATAAATAAATAAATTGGAAAAAGTCTTGACCACTCAACCTCAAAAAAGGAAAAGCTGGGTTCCTCCAAAGATACAGGTGCACAGGGGATGAGGGAGTGCGTCACAGACAAGTAAGTCTCTATTTGTCTGCAGCTTCCTGGTGGTATCTTATCACTGCAGTATAGCTGATATCAGTAGGTAGGGTAGAGTTGAGTAGGGGGGAAGATAAAGGACTGATTGTGCAGTATGCTTAAAAACAAACTTTAATGCATAACACAAACAAATAAAAATCCCTCCTGAGGGCACACTCACATTTTAGTACTGCCACTCAGGGCACATAAAGGTTTCTTTGATCAGCAGTTGCTGCCTGGTGTGAGTCCGTGTCACCTGAGTCCTCCGTGTGTGTTCCCCGAAAGTTGCCGCTGGGGTTGTCACTGGGTTGGCTGAAGGGCGTCTGACGTCACTTCTTCCCGGTTCCAAGATTCCTCCTCCTCCACTCAACGTGTTTCGCAAGCTGGGGTCTTGCTTCGTCAGGAGTATATAATCCACTACCCTACCTACTCTTGAAATACCTAGCGCTAGTCTCCTATTGGCTAACAAGAAACTAAGGCTAATGTTCGGCACCTGCCGATTCCTCACAACAGCATTTAGAACTGCAAGTTACATTCCTACTCGTCCGGATTGGCAGTCGTAACATACAATAATCAATCCTAATAATAATATACAATAGGGTTTTAAAAGTAGGACGGCTGCGGTATTAAGCTTCACATAAAACTATTCCAGACCTGGACATTACAGATTCGTCACTCCTCTATTCACACTATGAGAGACTGAAGTTGCCGTCCTGTATCTGCTGATTCACCGCTTCTTGGGTGATAGATTAATAAATATTGTCAAATGTTATATGGATGCAGTAATACTACAAGTATGTAAACACAAAGGGCGCATTACTCCTGTTATAAAGTCACGATATCACGTAAGACAGACCATCATGTGAATTCATCATGTCTTGACATACGACCGGTTCTAGTGATCTCTGCATACTAACTAAGAGCATAACAGACTGGAGGCCTTCATCTGGTTTTTCATTGGTACACCATGATCCTCAAAATAAAAGAAGAAGAGGGGAGAGCGGATGGCAGTCTGTATGGTGAACATATACAATGCATCATCTTTAATAGACACCCGAAGCATTCAGTTTCAGGACTGAATCTTATTATTCATCAATCACAGATCTGAAGTATCTTTGTATGCTTACAATATATATATATATATATATATATATATATATATATATATATATATATATATATATATATCTGCACTAAAAGCCCCACGAGAACACCTGCTACAATACAGACAGAAAGAACCTACCACACGCATACCACTAGTGACCACATACAACCCTACCCTAGAGGGAATACGAAAAATAATCAAAGATCTGCAACCCATGCTGACAGAGGATGCGACATTAAAATAAATCTTTCCCAAACCTCCCATTCTTGCATTCCGGCAACCACCAAACCTCAAACAGAAATTAGTCAGCAGAAAACTTCACAACAATTTTAAAGACATGAATAACGGCCCAAAACCGTTCAGCAACACACGCTGCAAACTCTGCAAACATATTTGCCAGGATCTCACAGCCAGTCACAACCATAGAACATTCAATGTTAAAGGATCATACAGCTGCACATCCACGAATATAGTGTATATGATTCAATGCAACAAATGTGACCAAGGTTGCTACATTGGGGAAACCAGCCATAAATTACAAGGCAGAATGAATGTGCACAGACACTCTATACTCCATCACGAAGAAGGAAGATACTGCTCACCTGTGGGACATCACTTCTCACAACCAGATCATTCCATAAATGATTTAAAAGTCAAAATCCTCAATGGAATGTATAAAAGCACCCAAGAACAGAAAACATTTGAGCTCAGAATGATAAGACTCTTTGACACCAAAACCAAAGGACTTAATGTGGACATGGGTTTTCTCACACCCTACCAAAATTGTCTGTAATTATCCTGCTTGCCTCAACTCTTATCCACACTTTCTCTCCCCCCCCCCCCCCCAGCATCCCTTCCCCTCCGCACCTTTCTTTGACACTGTCCCCTGGCTTCAAACACTTAACACCCGACCTTATCTACAGTAAATATCTGTTTTTTTTTTTTTTTTCTCTCTCTACACTGTTTTAGCATTGATTCCTGTGTAAATCAGTATTGCTTGACCTGAAGAAGAGAGGAGAACTCTCGAAAGCTTGTCCTATGACATAAATTGTTAGTCCAATAAAAAAGGTATCACCTAATACTGAAGAACTCATTTATTCTGCACTATCGCAACTGGACTAACACGGCTATTTTCTGCTTTATATATATATATATATATATATATATATATATATATAAATATATATATATATAAATAAAACAGTTGCGTAAAACAAGTGGTCTCATTGGGGCTGCAATCCTTCAATGAAGGAAGAAACTAATAAAATAAAAAAAATGATGCACTCTAAAAAAAGGGATAAAATCTAAAAAAAAACTGACTATGGTGCAAAAAACTCTATTGAATGAGTTGGTGATGTCAGTAAAAAATTATGTAAAAATACAATGAATAAAATAATGAATATTAAATCTAAATGCCAGAATGAGGAGAATACTAAAAAAAGGGAGTTAAAAAACACAATGGGACGTGAACAAGGGGTAGAGGGGTCATGGATGGGTAGGGGAGAGAGGTGGGGTAAAAAGCCACAGTAAATAAAACGGAGCACTAAAAAACAGTTAAACCAGGACTGATACTAAGAGGATGCAGTGCTCATAAATAAAAGCTAAAATATTCGTTATACTAAGAGCACACCTAATTCGATATCTATATTAAGACCATTAGGTATTAGAGTTTTTAACCTGTGAATCCAAAAGGTTTCCATTTTAGTTAACTGGGTGTTCCTATTTCCACCTCTCCAGTGAATTGGGACTTGTTCGATCCCTTTGTATTTAAGACCTGTGGCATCACTTTGATGGAATTCATTAAAATGTCTAGATACGCGATGTGTTTGGATTTTCCTCTTAATATTACTTACTATTATTATAGACGAGAAAGAAGAGATTTAACACCTAAAAGAGAGCAAAGATTAGATTCAGATCTAGCAGAAACTCCTGATACAGGTTTTTTTTTAGAACAACGGAGATATCCCACGATCGGGGAGATCTTCAACCAGTTATTTCCCCTAAGAGAGGTGGACACAACAGCAATGAACAAAAAAATGAGGAAGAACAGAGGAAAGAGAGGAAGAGGAAGAAACACAAAATCCAGAGAAAAAAGATAATGAAAACAAATATATTCAATTTAAGCACTAAAATATTAATGGAAACTCAAACAAGAGTGATTGAACGTGGCCTAACATTCGCACCCACGAGCCACGCGAGCAATTTTAACTTGTTCATAGATGCCCAAATGTTTGTGAGAAAACTCACTATAAAAAAGGTTTTTTTTCTGAACGGAGAGGCTGAACTGAGGAACTGGAAAGAAGATACAGCCACCACACCCAGTACATCTGGCATCCAGATACAACATTTCATACATACAGATTTAAAGAATAAATCCGTCTTTTATCCTAATCAAAGTAAAGGTTATTACGTGGAGGTTTTCCGCCAATTGATCCAAAAAGATCTAGAGGAACTCACGAATAAAAAGACTAAATTTAGAAATAATCTAAACAAACAGGAACAGGTAGTCCTCAAAGAATTGATAGAAGATAAAACCATCATGATAAAACAAGCGGACAAAGGCAGAGGAGTGGTAATACTGAAGAAAGGGGATTACATAACAGAAGTAAAACGACTACTTGGGGACAACAAAACATATCTGAAACTCAATCATGATCCAACAAAAAGATTTTCTGGAGAACTCCTAACACTATTGAATATAATAAAGTAAAGTTCAAGGGATCCTGAATGAGAAAGAATTTAATTTCTTAAATGTAGAGGACCCTATACTACCAGTGTTCTATTATTTACCCAAGATACATATGTGATTGAATAATCCACCGGGTTGGCAAATAATCTGAGGCATTAACTCATTAACATAGAATTTATCATCCTACATCGATACCTTTTTACAAAAGTATGTTAAGAATCAAAAATCATTTGTTAAAGACACAACTCATCTTATACAAATTCACGATGTGTGTAGAGGTATGCAATGGAGACCGTTTAAAGTGAAACTAAAATTAGGCTTTATTGCGCCTGTCCCTTTAACACAGCAAAACATACAAAATAAGCCAAAGAAAACCCTATTCCGCTTTGGAGGATATCTACACATGTAGTCCAGCCCTCTCTAATTGGGTGGTTAGCTAAGCTATTTACCAGCCCAAATATATACACATATATACAGACATATAACAGTCCCATAAGAAAATCTTATCTGTTTCTTTTAGCTGTAGGGGAAGGCCGCTCTGCTCTCCTGGGTCAGCACCCCTGTGTGCTAAGGCAATGTCTGTCCAGGTATACAGGTCTGGTCCCTTTGTCTTGCTGTCGGCCTGCAGTCTCTCTGCAGATCAAGATATCTATTGTTCCCCATGTCAGCCCAGTTGTGGACTAGGGAACTCTCTGGTCTGTCCTTCCTGGGTCATCTCTAATTGTGAGCTCAGGAATCCTTTCCTGTGTCTCATATAACACTCTTTCACAGAGCTCTGATTAGGCAGGTGGAGTTGGCGAATTGCTAGTGAGCAATTAACCAGCACACTGCTGGATTAGAGGAAAGTTTCTTAACGGGATAAGTCCCTGTTACACAACCCAACTCCTATATTTGGAAATAAACTAGCCCCAAACTGTTCTTTCCATAAACTACTTTTAAGCCCTGAAATATTGGATGTTTCTCATTTGTTTCTGAGACGCCCTGTAAATAATTCTTTGGTGATAGTAAAAGCAGGGACCACTTTTCCTAAATAACAAGACCCTATCCATGTACAAGGTAATACCCT
Source organism: Ascaphus truei (assembly GCF_040206685.1). NCBI lineage: Eukaryota > Metazoa > Chordata > Amphibia > Anura > Ascaphidae > Ascaphus > Ascaphus truei. The sequence continues at coordinate 288,630,549 of NC_134487.1, forward strand.
ATATGCCCAATTCCCATGGAGCCAATAGACTCCATGGGGTAGACTAAATTTTCTAAATCCGTGAAAAATTGTGTCTGCTGATAAAGATGTGTTTTCGGCTATATATCTCGTGGCTGCCTTTTGTATTGCTCTATATTGTGTCAGATTTAGTGTACTGCTATCTATGCATTTGTACCAATAGGAAATCAACCCTTGTCCTTTATTTACATGTATTTCTAGTTTAAACAAGTGTCATCAGTAGGAGGGAGAACTTGACCTATGCCGGTATTGCTGCTTATGTAACCACCTCCAATTGGGATTGTATTCATCAAGGGTACCCTATTATATTTTTTGGAGAATTTTCCTTTTAACATTTCAGGTAATCGTGCCGTTTCATTAACTGCAGGTGTTAACTCTTCCTGAGTATAAGGGATGCCAATCCAGGGTGACTCCTGATTATGAAGCACATAACCATATACCCAGCAAGATTCGTTAATACCAGATCTATTGTACACTGTTCTGCATTTGTCCACAAACGTATTGTCTTTTCCCCAAGGGGTTAAATGTAGGTCACGCCTATTTCGGAGTATAACGGTGGACCTTGTGTGTGATGTTGGTGGGTGAGATGGTGCTCACTGTAGTGTTACCTGGGACAGGGTATCTGTGAAATACAGGGACCATAGAAAAATTAGTATTAATGACAATGCCCAGCCAGCATTCCCACTACAATTTTGTCATCTCTCTGCGGGCGATACTTTCGCAGGCCCAATGGTGCATACATCCTAAATTCTAACTTAAACACACTCTAAAGAATAAAAAATACTATTGAGTCCTGGAAAAAAGAAAGACATGGTTCGGATAAGACCGGGCTTTGCCTGGAGTTTTATTCCCCCGCTGGTTAACGGTCAGGGTTGATTTGGCCCTTCAAACGTTAACTTGACGTGGCTGTGGCGGTGCTGTGACAATCTTCACATGCGTAACGTGGATCCAGGAAGAGATCTCTGCCACTGTAAGTGCTGTATTGGTGGTGAGTAGTACTTGAAATGGGCTTTTCCATCTGGGCTGAAGAGAGTTCTTGCGTAGAAAATGCTTGACCATTACCCAATCGCCTTGCTCTCACCCACGCCTCCCTGCCATCTCTTCCCCTTTAAATGGTGTTAACTTTTTCATTTAACACCCATCTACAGCACTTATTCCCTCACCTGCTGTCTCTGTAAGTTTCCCCTCAAACTTCTTAGATTGTAAGCTCTTCGGGGCAGGGATTTCTTTTCCCATTGTCTGATTTTTGCTGCACTTATTGTATTTTTAAAATTCCCTGTACTGTATTCCTTGTGAAGCGCTGAGTACACTTTTGGCGCTATATAAATAAAGACATACAATACAATACAGTGTAAATGATAGATAATACCTAGAACCTTAGCCAGATCCTGAACTATAGCGGCAGTGAAATGTGTGCCTTGGTCTGAAAAAATATGCAGAGGTATTCCATATCTGGGTATGAACTCATGCAGTAGCTTTTTAGCCACTGAGCGCGCGTCCGCGTGCTGACAAGGATATGCTTCAACCCATCCTGAGAACATGCAAACAACAACTAAAACATATTGATAGTGTAGGCTGCATGGATTTTCAATTAAATCAATTGGTAAATTGCAAAATGAGCCCTGTGGGCATATGATTTTTCTTGAACCAACAGAAACATGTTTACCAATGTTATGCAACTGGCAGATGTGGCATGCAGAGCAAAAATCTTTTACCCAAAGGCCAATGTGTGGTGCAAACCAGTAGTTTCTGATGGATAGCAGCATCCCCCCTCCATGAAGGAGTGATAACCCATGGGTAATACGAATAATATAAGGCTCTTAAGAGGGAGGTAAAATTGGTTTGTCATCTTGGCTATACCAAAATTCCCTTTTTTGTTGATAACCTTTGCTTGTCCAGTCCTGGGCAACCTCTGTGGTTAACTGTTTATACAAGGAGGATAGATCATGTTGTATGGTAATGGTTGTGTCTGGATCAGTGGGTGAAGTGATAGCATAGGCCTGGACATACGGCCGTCCGGCAGTTTGTTTAGCAGTAGAATCAGCAAAAGCATTGCCCTGTGATATGGTGTCCTTTCTGTTGGTATGGGCTGCTACTTTTAAAGCTGATATTGACTGAGGGAGTAAAAATGCATCTAGCAGATTCCTTATATGTTCAGCGTTATGTATTGGTGAACCTGCTGCTGTAATAAAACAGCTAAAATCTTGGGAAGGAGATTTGCAAATAAACCTCATGCTGGGGAGAAATATAATCTGTTATCAAATTATCCGTTACATTTCTCTAACAGGTACCACTAAAATGCAAAATAACATCTGGTTTGCTGAGAGGAATTCAAAATGGGAGACCTTTGGAGAGAAAAAATGGTAAAAAATTATAAAATACATTACATATTCAGTTAAATTTATAGTAGACAAATGATTTTGTGTAGGACTCCACACCAATTTCCTGTACTGTAATTTCTTTGTGAAGTGCTGAGCATATCTGCGGACAGTGCTATACAGAAAGACACTCAGCATTATTCTATTTGATTAAAAAAATAATTTCAGAACTTGTTCATCCGGGCGCACAGCCAGCCTGAACGTTGCGCCAAATGTCCATGGGGTAGCCGATAACGGCATTCAGTATTCCAAATAATATTAAATGCTGGTTTGGTAATATACACTGTTAAATATGGGCAGTTCAAAGTGTAAAAATTGACCTTCTTCCACAGTCCAAATGCAGACTAAATTTTTCATGGCATCCCAAAAATAAAACAACGGGACATTATAAGGGGCAGATACATTCTTGACATATAATTTGGACAGTTTATTTGTTGTTTTTACCAGCAATTTTAAAAAAAATATTCCCAAACATATCCTAATCAGAACAAATAAAATTGAATATACTTACTGGTTACACACAGACAGAAAGCACAATAAACAAGCATAATTTCATATTTCGCCCCAGTAAACCAACTTTACAAAAGTAATAATGAAAAAACAAAAAAGAGAAAAGTTTGATCCTGCAAACTTAGTTTAAAAATATCCTTCTCTTTCCCCATTCTATAACTAACCTGTTTTTGAATCTAATTTGAAGCTATGGAGCTAGTTAACTTTCATGTCTGGATTGTGTCTCTCACATTCTTTTAACTGGAGGAGGGGGGCTGGCTGTTTGGCCTGCTTTTCTAATTCTCTCCCTCTCGTGGCCTTTGTCCAGTGCTGATCACTTCGTATTATAATGCGTGTAAAACTTGTAGAAATGTAAACTTCATCGTGAGCAATTAACAATATTCTTATTTTTGTAAGCACTTGCAAGTTCCTGGATGGTGATCTGTATACATGTAATAAGCGGGTGTCACCATGATTCAATTCTCACACGGGGATTCATTCAGGTTAAATTCATGAGGTGATCAGATCCATTTTTACAGCTTCTCGTCAAGGGCACAACATTTTAATTAACGGCAACGAGACTTGAGTTTGTATCAGGACATGACTTATAACCACTTATTGCTGTGGGTAAATGGAGGCTAAAGCTTATTCTCGCATGCCTGACTCTGCAGCGTTGGTTATCCGGACGATGCCATGCTTAACCTCAGCCACAAAGCCTCATGAAATCTGAAGATTTATTCTGCCACGAACACACAGGAATTACTGAAGGTTAGAAGGTTTCACTATGAGCCCTTGCGTTCGCATTCCTACGAATAAGAAAACCGGTGCGGCTGCCCATAGGTTCACACTTCCTCCCATATTAATTTATTGCAAACAAACTTATTTTTTGCAGACCTCTTCCTTCTAGATCCTCTTCAATTTCTTGCTCTCTTGCTTTTGCACTTTACCATTTTCCCTACTGCAAAAATGTACGCCATTCATGCCTACTAACATTTCTTGGGGATAAATAATTTCCCCTACCTTGAACATATGCATAAAATAAATGCAACAATTGTGGAATTCGTTTTTCGGGACGCGCCTGTCCCTCAACAGAATTCTTTTGACCCATTTTAACCTAAGGTATGTTTACCTGTGAGATTCGCAATGCAGTTGCAGCGGTCACCAACCAGCCAGTGCAGGGGGTTAATCCCGCTTCGGGGCTTCAAGTACACGGGGAGGGAGCGGGTGACCACCTGAATATTGGTTGCTTGGCACCAACGGGTGAGGAGGAAGTGGCTGTTGCGGCTGCCGGACTTGCCACCCCATGGCTCACAGCTCTCCTAGCCGCATGGGGAGTGGGTGCTCTGGCGGCGTAGTGTATCCAGATGCTGGCCGTAGCGCTGGCAAAAGCGCCCCACTCTCACCTTGTCAACGGGGAACAGGATATTCCCAAGGTGGACCATCACAGCTTGAGCAAGTTTGTAGATGGAACGGATGAAATAGATGCTTTTCTTAATGACTTTGAAACCCAGTGTGACTCCTACAAGGTCCCACGAAAAAGCATGGTCATGAGATTACGTCTTTTGTTGTCTGGCAGGGCCAAACAAACTGTGCAGGGCATCCCACGCGTGGATGCCAACAACTATGGGCATGTGAAAAACTTATTGCTCGCCCAGTACGCCCTGACCCCTGAAGCTTACTGGGGCAAGTTCCAGGCAGGGGAAAGATACCCCCAGGAGTCCTGCGTGAACTATGGAGCCCACTGTTATGAATCCACACCTCGGTTTACTGCTCACCTTGCCGTGCAGTCCTGGAACACTCCCCCTGGTATCTACAGCAGCTCTGCAAGCTATGACTGCAGCTCCAGCCTGGGTTCAGTCATTAGAGCAATGCCCTCACACGTCCCTTCTGTTATTGGTTCGCTTACCTTTAAACACTGCATTCCCACAATGCTTTTCTGCCGAGCATAATCCTTCTTGGATGTTACCTGTGTTTTGCCACAAGCCTCCTGGCTTGTTATCTCTCGTTACTAATCTCTGTTGATTATTGTTCCAGTTCGTTGTTCTCGTTCCTGTTCCCTCGTAGTCTGCAGCTACTTTGCTAAGGCCTGTGTTCCTGTAACCCGGAGACCTGCTGTGTGCTATCTCCCTGGAGCCCGCAACCTGCTGCTTCTACCCTTTGCAGAGGTTGCTGTTTGGACCCGTGACCTGCTGCACTTTCTCCTTTTGTAGAGGCCAGATTTAACTCTTGCGGTGAAGCACTGGTTTACCGGTGCTGCCTGGTGGTGTTCCCACTTCGGTCTGCCTTCCCTCTCCTAGACCGGTGCCATGGGCCGTGGACGCCACTCGCGCAAACCCCGTTCCTGACCTGCAGCGATTACGCTGAAGCAGGAGGACCTGCTTGATTTCCTGTTACCAGCTCCCTGCATGGACTACGACTACCTGGACATCTCCTATCCCAACTCTGGCTCATCCAACGACTATGCTGTTCTCTCCAGTCCTGAACCCGGCGCTGTATGCCCAGCATTGGGTAGAGAGTGTAATGGGGTTAATCAGCTCCATACCTTACTGGACTTAATCGTGCAAGAGCAACTATTACAGCAGCTTCCCTCGCACATGAGAGCATGAGTCTTTGATCAGAAACTTAAAACCCATGGAGAAGCTGCAAGGCTCACAGATAAGTATGAGACCAGAAGGGCTTTGAAGCATAAGAAAGCGGCTCCCAAAGACGAGGCCAGCCCGGCCACAGGAGCTAAAACCACCCCTCAGTGGACCCACAAGCCTGCAGCAGAAGGCAACACACCCAAAGCTGCAGAATTTAGACATGAGAGGTGGTGTTTTTCCTGCAATAAGGTCAGTTATCTCAGGCCAGACTGCCTGGACCGGGACCAGTCCAGGGGACCCCCTTAGGGGCAACAATCACCAGCTGCAAGGCCGGTCTCTGGCAACTGGCACACACTGAGGAGCCAAGCACAGCCGTGGAATCAACCCACAGAGGGACGTCTACGGGAGAGCCTGCACTTGCCACCTCGGGACCAGCAGCGGAGATCGGAGGACATCAGGTTGTGTCAGTGAGGATGCAGCTCAGTGATGTCTGGCAGAGGCATCTGCGAAGGGTGACCATCAGGGACTGGCAAGTGGACGGCTTGCTGTGCTTGGTGCCACCATTACACTGGTGCGTCCTGATATGGTGCGGCCAGAGGATTTGCTCTCGGGCACCGGGATGCAAGTGACCATGCCAGATGGAGGACCGAGGTCCCTCCAGGTTGCCTGGGTCTTTTTGGGTTGGGGTGCCGGTTGTTGAATGAGGGAGGTGGGGTTATTGCCTGGTTTGGAAGCCACAGTTTTGCTCGGCAATGACCGGGGGCAGGTAACCTGTGTGTTTACAGCAGAGCTGGCTCCTGTTACAACGATCCCTAAGAGCTAGCCATCAGGGATCACCACAGAATCAACCCCTGTCCCCCTGCATTTGGGACCAACAGTTCCAGCGATCTCTGCGGAGACCAGACAGGTAAGCCAGACTTCTGAGTTGCAACCAGTGACTGACTTACTGTTCCCTTTACCTGTCCCTGTTTCCCCTGACTTAGAGACTAAGGGGGGGGGGGGGGTGGTTAGTGTTAGGGACAGAGTTTAGGGATGCGGTGAAAGCTGACCCCAACTTAGAAGGCATGAGACTGCGGGCATCTGAGTCTCGGGAAAGCAGGGGGTCAGGCCACTTGCTGTGGAACCGCGGGCTCTGGAGTAGGGAGCCTGGACCTAGCAGGTTAGACGTAGTCTGGACAGGTAGGAGACTGTTAGTGGGACCCAGGGAGTGTAGGCAGCAAGGATTGCGGGAAGCCCACTCCATTCCACTAGCAGCGCATCAGGGGGTCACTCAGATGAGAACCCAGCTGTTGCAGCCTTACTCCTGGCCGGAGGCATCAGGGGCTGAGTTCTGCCAGCCGGAGGGTAAAGCGGGTGAGTGTGTGCGGATGCTCCTGAACCTGTTACTAGGAATGGGGAAACTGTTGCAGGGAGTAGGTCAGGCAGTGCCAGGCCTCCTAGACAGGATAGGGTTTCCTAGTCGGATTCTAGTTGAGCTAGGGTCCCGGGGAGGTAGGCAGCCAAGAGCAGAAGCCAGGGCTAGGATGGAAAAGCATAGGGGTCTGTCCTTTACAAGCCGGGTTAAACACATAGTACAGATCATCCTGTGCTGCCAGGTGATCTGCATCCTCTGCATAGGGATGCCTATGGTGTATCAGCAGAGGCGAAAGGCAGTGTAGAGAGGGAGGCTAGAAGGGAGTCAGCCTTCAGCATTCCGAGTGGCCTCTGTAAGTTTTTTAGTATGCCACTCAGGATGAGGAATGCCCAGGCTGCCCTCCAAAGCCTGGTCAGTAGGGCACTGGAGGGAGCGCAGAGTTATGAGAGGGAATGTAGGGCTAGAATAGTTGTCTGTGGACAGAGAGGGGATTTGAATCCAGTACAGGTAGCAGCAGTGCTAGCAAGAATTGGGAAGACAGGGCTTGCTGTTAAGCCCACCCAGTGTTCAGCAGGGATGGCAAAGGTGTTGCATCTAGGGCACAGGGTGAGTGGCAGCCAGCTGACCATTCTAGGCACCGTTGGCTACTGTAGGAAGTTTATTCCACAGCTGAGGACTGAGACTGAATCCCGGACTGATGTGACCCAGGAGCGATTCTCAGTACTGGCTGTCTGGACTCCTGCCTGCAGAGTTGCATTGCAGGCATTAACCCTGACTCATGCCCTGTCCCTAACAAACCCATGGTTTCTAACCAGTCTTGCATGCAGGGAGATGCCTAGGCTATGGCATCATTGTTTTGCTCAGCCAAGTGGGGGAGTAGGGCCGTGGACATGGTGATGCGGAGGGTCTTTCCCGCCAGGACAATCTTTGTGGACTAATGCACTCAAGAGGTGCCAGGCCAGCCCAACCACCGGACCAGGTGGCCAGGGCAGTGCCTATCCTTTCAGTGGGGGAGGTTTGACGATTGGCGGTTAATCAGGCCAATAATAAAGGCAGTATGCCCGGCTGATTAACCCTAATTTGTGTTGGGACAGAAGGAGTTAATTCCATGTACACCCCTAATGTCATATTGTCCCTCCACCATCTTTATTGTCCCCATGTTGCATGTAAAAGCAATGTATGCAAATTGGGACAACTGTATTTCAGACACAAGGAGCAAGCTACTGTAGCACTCTAATTTTTGGAGTGCAGCTAGCTAAGAATGTACTAAGCCCATACATATTGTTTGGTGTCCCCCACACATACAGAAAGTATATATAAATAACCTGTATTTTAGTTATGTTTTAAAAGGACTGTCAGGAAGCTTTTTCCTGTCAGCCCAGCAATGAATGTACTGTATTAACATGCATATATGTTAATAGTAAATGAGCTGAGGGTCTTTCATCCCTGCCCTTCAAAGGGCCCCCTGCGAAGTGAATGCCACAGTGTCGGAGTTGAGAAGCCTCAGAGACCCTAGGTGTTAAGACAGCCAAGAAATTGTGAAGTACCAGGAACCGGTCCAACATGTGGGATGTTCACACCTTGCGGCCGGATCCAAGACTTGCTATCCCCAGGTAAGGGACTGACCCTGGTATGCTAAGGAGTGCAGGTGTGAAGTTGACACATGCTCTGTGCAAACCAGGAAGCCACTTTGCCAATAGTTCATAGCATGGGAAGGTCTGGGATAGGGGGAAAAGTCTTCCCATGGAAGGGATTGGGTGTGTATATTAAGTATAGGACCCTTAACCCTATAAAGATGCCTGCAGCCCAGTCCCAGTTAGATTCATCCAAGATTCCAAGTGAAGTCATCAAGTTCCAGTGCCATTGGTTCTGGAGTGTGAGGGGTTAATTTCATCACAACCAAGGATCATTTCCCTCTTCTTGAATTCATTAGAGCTAAGGGTTCCCGAACGAACCCTGTAAGGACTGAACAAACTTTTTTCTTTTGGCAAAGGTATAGGGGTGGCAACTTGTGCCCCAAGCCAGGAACTGTTATACGGCTCCATTTGCGCACCCACTGGCATGCGTTCAGGGGTGCCCAGAGATTTTGTTTCATTCCAAGGACATTTGATTTCGTTCCCTGTACCCAGTAAGTGTTTTATTAAGTGTAATTGTGCAAGTATTGTGTGTTTTTTAAAAGGGAAATAAATTACAATATTTTTTACTCATCTTGTGTGCTCAGTCAAGAATCCCGGTATTAATGTGTAGATAAGACCTGGTCTACCGTGACACTCGGCACGTGGTTTGGATCAGTGGGAGCGAAACTGGTGCAAGGACTGATTATATGTGTATGGGTTTTTGTCGTCATTGTTATCTTTTGTGTTAAAGGATTGATCGCCAAGCTGACCTTTCAAGTCGTTCCCTCCATGCCCCTCCAAGAAGATATATGAAGACCAGACATAAACCCCTCTAATGAAACAATACCCTCCTGATTTGGTCCAACGACAAATAAATACCTGTCAGGAGAGGGAAAAACAATTGCAAATGAATATGGAGTGGATGAGACTCCAAGGGATTGATTTACCGGACCAAGGGTTACGTCAAGGAATAACCTCTACTAGGGATGGATACTGTGTTTTCCAAGAATAAAGTTATACATTTCTCACTGAAGATTTCTAAAAGTATAAAACAGGGGACTGTTGAAATGGCCTGGGGGTCTCTGGAGAAGAATTATTAGCTGTATTCAGAATCCATTTTGTCTGTCATGTCTCAGAATCCATTTCTGTGTGAGAGAATGTGTTTGTTTGTAAGGATGAGTTTCACTGACAATAGATTTTCACTCCGAGCCTGTGGCTCAATGCCCAGAATTATAGTGATAAGAATAAGACATATTCTGTTGTTATACAGATGTATAACAGATGATAAGATGTACCATGACGTACTTTGTTGTTCTACTGAGCTGTTTTGAAGCAGTTTTTACTAACGTTTAGTGACCTTTAAGATGATAGGCTTAGAATAGGGAGTAGCTTGCGTGATCACCGAATGTATGCGTCACATCATTATAATCTGCCTATTAACCAATGTTAGACTATGAATATGAAAAGTGTATATAAAGCCTGCTTGGGACCTCCCCTTGCAGGGTCTCATTGATTTTCTCGTATGAACATACTGTACAGTATGCTGCTTAGGCAATAAACTACTCAATATAAAGAACCCGTGTTTGCTCTTATCTATGTGAATTTGCAAACATCTACACCTGCATCTCTCTCTCTAACTTCCCCCTCCCTCCCCCTCTGCCCCTCTCCTTCCCCCTTTCTCTCCCTCTCCTTCCCCCTCTCTCTCCCTCTCCTTTTCCCTCTCTCTCCCTCTCCTTCCCCCCTCTCTCTCTCACCTACTCTCCCCCCTCTGTTTCCCTTTCTCCCCCATCCCCTGCTTCCTCCCCCTTCTCCCCTCTGTCTCTCCCCATAAGAACACATAATACAATGTTGGGTGTTTGGATTAATGGGTGGGGGAGGGGGTGATGTGGGGATTACCATGGGGAGATGGGGGGGGGGGGGAGGAGGGGGATCAGACAGAGCCCTGCTCCTTTAATTTTTCCTGGACCCGAAACATTTTATGTTTCAGGGGGCCCTGATACTTCCCAACAACAACTCTGCTTGTTAGCACAATATAGATAAGTGTTTTTCAACAGGGGTTCCCCGGCATCTCCAAAGTGTCTTGTGCAATTTTCAGGTCAGAATTTACGATGCATCTGATCTCAGACGCGCTATTATAGAGGGTTGGGGTTCCTCAGAACTTCACTATATAATATATATTTCTACTTAACTGAACCAAGGTGTCTGGTTCCCTGACCTCTAGAGTTCCCTGTTTCAAGAAATACCTGCCTCAAGCAAGAATTCTTGCCTGGTAGATGCAAAATAGCTGTGGAGTTGTGTGGAGTCGTGTGTCAAACACCGGCACCAGAAAAAATTCATATCTCGGTAACCAGGGGGTCCCTGAAAATTTGGGGTTTACAGAGCAGCTCTGGAGCACCCCCTTATTTAGGTAAGTAAATAAAATAAAAATGGTAAATTGTTGCTTTAAACCTTTACAGATAAAATTGTAAAAACAAACAAACACAAATGCACAATGAGACGGCACAAAAATCAGTGTTTCAATTTGCAAAGGGAGTGGCGGGTGCAGATACATTTAAAAAAAAAAGCTTTTCAAATCTCCTAATCTCAGGCCCTCCGTTCTTCTTCTTCTGATTGGTTCAGTCCGAGATCAGCACTGAGGGCCAGATAGGTGGGGCTAGAATTCTACTTGATAAAGTCCAAGCCGAGATCTGGGAGAGCAGAGACGTTTATGACTCCGGGATTGATCTGACGGGTCAGACCTACAGTACCATGGACCTCAAGGAAGATTCCTGCATTGTGATGAATGATGGGCATAAAATCCCAGTCATTGGTTATGGAACATACGTCCCAGAAAAGGTTAGTGTTTAACACGCTGTTCCAAGCATGTTCTTTTAATGCTCAGTTTAGTTGGAACAGGAAATGGCTTCAGTGGTTCTCTACAAGAGAGGGTTGATAGATGACAGGCGGACACCGTGCATGCTTGTGGGGATATGTATGAAGTATCCCAAACTGGAGCTTTTCTCCACAATATTCCACAATTGTATCATTTTCAATGTATCATTCTTTGCCACAACTTGCACGGTGAGCGTTTTGGGGTGTCTGTTATAAGAGGAGTTAGGGTCGTCCAGTAACTCCTGTTATAACCGCTCCCCAAAATGTATAATTTATTATAATGAGATGGATCAAAAGTTGCGCCTGTAACTGGTGCAGTTTGCCGCCCTCTCTGTGCCAGGTTTAGGGGGTGTTAGCCTCTGCGCCACAGAGATCCGTGCCAAATGTAAGCAGCAGCATTACAAAGATTCATCCATCTGCCGCTGCTCGCAAATTGCACCATGTTTGGTACATGCCACCCATGGTTTAAATATATCTTTAAAGGGGCAGTGCTCCTTCTCTCCAGGTTTGTTAAATGTGAGCATATCAGCTACTTATGTTTATCTATTTGACTAATTATGGCTTCAATTATTGACTATGGAGACATAGTATATGGCACGGCATCTCAAACCCACCTTAGCAAACTTGACACCCTCTACAATTCAATTTGTCGTTTTGTTCTCCAATGCAACTACAACACACATCACTGCTAAATGCTCAAGGAACTAGATTGGTCATCACTAGAGTCTAGTCGCAAAGTTCACCTTTCCTGTCTTGCCTTTAAATTCTTTATGGGCAAGCTACCCAGCTATCTGAACAAGCTCCTCACCCCTACCACATGCAGCACTTATCACCTGAGATCAGACTCCAAAAGACTGTTCATGGTCCCAAGGCTCAACGAAGTATCCGACCGTTCTCCTTCTCTTACCGTGCACCCCAAAACTGGAACCACCTACCAGAGACTCTCACATCCACCACCAGTTTAAGTTCTTTCAAATCTAAGGCTGTCTCACATTTTAATCTGCTCTGTAACTGTTTCATTCGCCTATAATATATATTTTTTTAACTGTGCATGCAATGTCTTGTATATAATGTATACCCTGTTCATTTATGTAACTGTATTTGTAACCATGTATTATTTGTCTTAACTCTGTGCCCAGGACATACTTGAAAACGAGAGGTAACTCTCAATGTGTTACTTCCTGGTAAAATATTTTATAAATAAATAAATAAATAAATTCATAATTACTTTATAAGTAATGGAGAAAGCAAAACGAGCAATTTACCTGTAAATTTGAAAAATGACAAAAATATTTGTTTACCAAGTAAATAAAAAGTACTGTAAATTTTATAGATTTCCCTTTTAAACATGTCAATCAGTGCAGCTTAATTTTTTAACCCTGTGAGCGCCAGTGTGCCACAACCCTCTATGGCAAATTGCGATCACATGGCAGTAATGTCACTTAATGGAGGTGCACAGGAGAGGAAGAGACCCTTTCCGGCCTGTAGGAGACGAGTGCAGAGTTATAACCAGGGAGACATATTGGGGAAAATAAACCTTGGCTTTTATTCAGATTCAAACAATACAGTTTTAAGGCAGCACACAAAATAAACAAAACAGCCTACCCCCCTATAGGTGCTAACACACTCTCCCCGTCCCTATCTGAAGGGCTGGGTGAGTAGGCCTCTTTCCAGCCTCTGCCCACAAAGTCCTAAGAGGTACATGTATGCAGGGGGTTCTTTAAATCAGTCTCCAGGTCTGGGTTGATTAAGTGCATTACTTCAATGATATAAATCAATTAGTTTTATATCAAAAGTATCCTGGGCTGCTGCTCCATTTTTTTCATAGGATCTCAACAGAAAAAAGATACAATTAAAAATAATTTTTTTGTAGTGTACCGACAATGTACTCAGCACTGGTACGAGGGGGTTAATTTAATTTAGCATATCCATTTTGTGTAATGTTTTGGTGTCTTCAGTGGTACCTTACATAAGGAAAGTGCCCCCAACTCTCCTGTCCCATCTCCTGACTGAGCTGATAACAAGGGCTGTATGAAGAAGGGTGTATGAAACATTTGGTTGAAACTCATTGTTCCATATTCAAAATCTCCATTGAAGAGCAAACAAATACTTCATCCCGAAGCTGCAAAAAGGGGCTTAACTTCTAGGCAACCTGCCAAATGTTTCAAGTAAGGATAATAAAAATAAATGAATTTGGAAGCCCATACTTTCATTAAGATGTTTTTTTTTTAACACTGTATATGGTGGGTCTTTTAATTGAACTCAGAGAAATTGCCCAACTATAATTTATTATGATGTTTCATTACTTTTAGACTCACAAGTTAGTGCCAGAGCAGTGCATCAAGTTCGCCATTGAAGTTGGATATCGCCACATTGATTGTGCCTTCATATACGGCAGCGAGCCAGAGGTTGGCCGGGCCATAAAGGCGAAGATCCGAGATAATACAGCGACGAGAGAAGACCTGTTCTGCACTGGGAAGGTGTCTAGACAAATGTCATTGTTTGATCTTTGATAAATGTGGTGCTGTTTTTGTCAAGAAACATTGATACATAGTTGTGCTCCTTCTCAGAACTTGAAGGACTATGGGGCCTATGCAATAAGTGTTCATAAAAAAAAAAACGCCGGGCCATATGAAATCGCCATTTTTTTTAGTGTTGCAATCACAGCCTCGATTACCTGATAGCAAAATTCCAAAAACTGGCGAGTTTCCGGCAGCGTGATGATCGCCTCTCTGAAAAGGCCTTACCCAGCGATTTCTTTCAGCTGCAGAGAGAGCTGCCTCTCCCTGCGCAAATTAATGTATTTTAATATAAATTGTATTACTAGTGTAGATGAGCAGGGGGTCTCCGGAGCAGAACCGCGTTGATTTCAGGTCCGGGAACCCCCTGCTTCCCGAGATACAGGCCCCATTATGGGGTGCCGGTATCTCCAATGCATTTTATTCCCACAGTCACGTGACGCGGGACATTTAAATGCAAAAGAGATACCAGCACCCCATAATGGGGTTTGTATTTCAGGAAGCAGGGGGTCCCTGGACCTCAAATCAATGTGGCTCTGCTCCGGAGACCACCTGCCTTTCCACTAGTTTAACATTTATATTAAAACAGCTGCTACCCACAATAAACTTTAAAATCACAACAACACTAATACCCACCTCTTCTACTACCACATGATTGATACCAGAGGCCGTGGGCCCTCGGGTGGTCCCTGCGGGTGTCTGTGGCCCTCGGGTGGTCCCTGCGGGTGTCTGCGGACCCACGGGTGGACCCCGTGGCTGTCTCGGGGCCCTCGAGTTGTCTCTGTGGCTGTCTGGGGGCCCTTGTGTGGTCCCCGCGGCTGTCTGGGTGCCTCAGGTCCCTGCTGAACTGCTTTACCAATCCTGTGGCAAAACATTTTTTTAATATACATTTTAATAAATACATCCCTCCCCCAACACATACAGTACCATAATGGGCAAAATAACTATTATCCAGATATGGATAATGGGTCATTTGCCCATTATTAAATAAAACATTAGCCAGCCAGCATACAAAAAGTAAATAATCCTTTCTATTTACCTCTGCCATCATGAAGGACATCCTCATCAGCATACTGCAGGTCCATGTCCTCCGATGTCAGCAAGAATACAAGAAAAAATACAATCTAATGGCCCCAAACACCTTAATCACCTTAGCAGTTAATAACCGCTATAGTAATTAAGGGGCTAACCCCTGTCCCCACTACCCACCTGGGAGGCCTAGCCTCCCACCCTGGGACACTATGCCCACCCTGTACCCATTGATTGGCATAGTGGTACATCATACCCATATAATATGGGCATGATAAGCCACTATAGCTGTCAATGGTCACCTTAATAAAAAAGCATGAAGGACAAAAATACACAATAATAAAAAGCTACACAAGCACCTAAACACCCCAATTCAAGAAATAAAAGCAATAGCCAACCAATTAAATAAAAGCACTAGCCAATCAATCAAATTAATAAATAAAAGCTATAGCCAACAAATTAAATAAATAAAAGCACTAGCCAACCAATCAATTCAATAAATAAAAGCACTAACCAATAAAACAATTAATTAATTTTAAACACTAGCCAACAAAACAATTAATTAATTTAAACCAGTAGTCAACAAAACAATAAATTTAAAACGCTAGCCATTACTAAAATGTACTAGAAACAAGTCATCCAAATTCCAAACAATTGAATCCAAACAATTAAACAAATAGAAACAATTACAATCAATTCATAACAAGCATTTACCAAAAATGCATTGGCTATCACTGTATTTATCTGTACCCCAAAGGGGCACAGATTAATACATTATCAGTCAATGGGCAATCACAAACATAGAAAGAAAAAAATACAATAAAAAAACATGTAAAAATAAAATTACATACATTCAATATTTTTCTTACTTTTAGAAGCGTTGACCCTACGAATCCCAGCGTTACTGCAAGCTCTCGTACCACAGAGTCATGAAAGTCAATCTAACGCCATCCACCTTGAAGGTCCGGAACAGGTAACAACATTTTTCTTTTTATCTTCTATCACCTTCCATCTTCTTCTGTTATTATTTCTTTAATTTCTTTAATCTTCTATCTTCTTTCTTCATCTGTCAATCCAACCCCATGGTAGGTCCCAAAGGATGTTGTCTCGTCGTCTTCTTCCTGTTAAATGAGGTGTCCAGGCCTTAAATATGGCCTGTGATGTCACATTTTCAGGTCGGATGGTACACCTATTAATTCAAAAACTTTGTGAACTCCGAGCGGGTTTCACAAAAAAGAATTCCTCTCAATATGCACTCTACATATGATTTATTTATATAGTCTATTTTGTAGAGATACAGTATCTGCAGAGTCAAATGCTCAGAACATATCAGAACAACTAAGGCCTCGGTCCCGCTGCGCTCGTTGGCGCGGGCAGCGGGTCGCGAGTTCCCCACCAGCAGGGGAATCCTCGCGAGCCGGTCCCGGTCCCCACTGGCTGCACAGCTGATTACACGCTGTAGCGCGTCAGCCGCTGGAGACACCAGAGAATGGTGTTTTCTAGCTTTGACGCGTGACGTGTGTGGCTGTGAGCCAATGGGGAGGGGAGGCTTCGGGAGGAGGAGAGGCTTCGGGAGGAGGAGAGGCTTCGGGGAGCGGGGAGGAGTGTGGAGGGACAGCAGGTGAGTGCCTTTCTCTGTGTGTGTGTCTGAGTGCGTGCATGCCTATCTGTGTGTGTATGTGTGTGCCCGAGTGCGTGAGTGCCTGCCTCTGTCTGTGTGTGTGTGTGTATGAGTGCCTGCCTGTGTGTGCGCGCGTGTGTGTGTATGAGTGCGTGAGTGCCTGCCTGTGTGTGTGTGCGCGTGTGTGTGTGTGTGTGTGTATATGAATGAGTGCCTGCGTGTGTGTCTTTAAACTTACTTTCCAGCTCCAGCTCCAGCCCGAGTCCGTGGAGGGAGGGGGGGGAGAGTAGCGGGTCCCTCCGCTCAAGCCACGCCCCCCCTCCCTGTCAAACCGCCCACCTCCCGATCAAACCTCCCACCTCCCGATCAAACCTCCCACCTCCCGCCCACCTCCCGATCAAACCTCCCACCTCCCGCCCACCTCCCGCTCCGGCTCCCGCTCCCTACAGACCGCAGATCGCGGTCTGTGTATCTCAGCGCACCGCCTGTCAGCAGCGCAGGTGCGCTGACTCTGGGAGCGGGGCCTTAGCCTAAGGGAGCCAAGCAGCAGGCCTTTTGTTGAGCAAGCAGATGGTACATCTCCAATTTGATTGAACACCGTATCATGTGCCCGCCTCTTGTTTTTTTGTTTTTTAAGGATGTGACGTCATCTCCAAGGGATGTACGTCATATCCTTAAAACCACATGGCTATATCACATGGTATTGCAGCCAATGGGATTGAAGACAATCCCATTGGTTGCTGTACCATGTGATAATACCTCCTTTGAAGATGATGTCACATCGTTAAACAAAAACAAACAAAAAAAGAGGCGGAAACAAGATAAAGCGTCCAATCAGATTGGAGCTGTACCATCTGACCTGAAAATGTGATGTCACAGGCCATATATAAGGCCTGGACACCTCATTTAACAGGAAGAAGACGACAAGACAACATCCGTGTGGATTTACCATGGGGTTAGATTGACAGATGAAGATAGAAGATTAAAGAAATGAAATAATTAAAGACAGAAGAAGATGGAAGAAGGTGATAGAAGATAAAAGAAAGAAGAATTGTGTTACCTGTTCCGGATCTTCAAGGTTGATTGTGTTGGATTGACTTTGATGACATCGCGGTACGAGAACTTGCAGAAACGCCGGGATTCGGAGGGTCAACACTTCTAAAGGTAAGAAAAATATTGAATGTATGTAATTTTATTTTTACAGGTTTTTGATTATATTTTTTCTTGTGATTACCCATTGACTGATAATGTATTAATCTGTGGGGTACAGAAAAATACAGGACAGCCAATGCATTTTTTTGGCAAATGCTTATTTTGATTTGATTGTAATTTTTTCTATTTGTTTTTATTGTTTGGATTCAATTGTTTGGAATTTGGATGGCTTGTTTTAAGTACATTTAATGATTTGTTAGCGCTTCAAATGAATTAATTGTTTTGTTGGCTAGTGCTTTTATTTATTTATTTAAATGGTTGGCTACTGCTTTTATTTATTAAATTGATTGGTTGGCTAGTGCTTTTATTTATTTAATTAGTTGGCTAGTGCTTTTATTTCTTGAATTTGTTTGTTTAGGTGCTTGTGTATATCTTTTATTATTGTGTATTTTTGGCCTTCATGCTTTTTTATTAGGGTGACCATTGACTGCTATAGTGGCTTATCATGCCCAAATTATATGATATGATGTACCACTATGCCAATCAATAGGTACAGAGTGGGTATAGTGGTCCCGGGGTGGGTGGTTAGGCCTCCCGGGTGGGTAGCGGGGTCCGCGGTTAACCACTTAATTACTATAGCGGTTATTAACTGCTAATGTGATTAAGGGGTTAGGGGCCATTAGATTGTATTTTTTCTTGTATTCTTGCTGGCATTGGAGGACATGGACCTGCAGCATGCTGATACGGATGCTCTTCATGATGACAGGGGTAAGTAGAAAGGTTTATTTACTTTATTTATGCTGGCTGGCTAATGTTTTATTTTATAATGGGCAAATTACCTTTTATCCATATCTGGATAATAATTATTTTGCCCATTAACGGACTGTATGTGTTGGGGGGGGGGGAGGGAAGTGTTTTTATTTAACTGTATAGCACCACCCAAGGGCCGCCAGACACCCGCTGGGACCACCTGAGGACCCCCATGGGGACCACCCAAGGACCCCCGGACAACCACAGGAACTACCCGAGGACTCGCAGACACCCACAGGGACCACTCAAGGACCCCCAGACTCCCGCGGGGACCACCCGAGGGCCCACAGACACCTGCGGGGACCACCTGAGGACCCCTGGAAACCCGCGGGGACCACCTGAGGACCCCCGGACACCCGTGGCCTCTGGTATCAATCATGTGGGTGTAAAGGAGGTGGGTATTATTGTTTACTGTGAGTAGCCGAGGTGGGTGATGGGGGTATTTGGCCCTTGGTGGATAGCGGGAGGGGTTAACCCCTTTCTTGCCTTAGCGGTTAGGCGCTAAGGTAATGAAGTTGACTGTAAAAGCATTTTTATTGCATGGGATTCATGCTGGGCGCTCCAGTGCTTATATTAATGGATATCAGCTCCGGCGACCTCGGCATCAATTTCTACGTCCCGTGTCGCCGCTTCTCAGCAGCTTCTCACCAGCTTCACGCCAACTTTTCCTGGCGTGAGGATGTTTGGAGAAACTCGCCATTCTAGAGCCGCGATTAGCCTCGATAGGCCTCTAAGCTAATGGAGGCTACTAGAAATGCACGAGTTTCACAACCTGCCAATAAGTGGCTTATCGACACTCAAACAGCGGTTTTTTTTTTTGGAGGCTCAAAATTTGAGCGATTATTTTTTTTATCGGCCACTTTCAAGGCTTACTGAATAGCAGTAGGCATTTTGGCCAATAAGTGACTTATGAACGCATATAGCATATGCCCATATATGTGCATTACAACTTTGGGCAAAATTAAACGGACTACACATACTTCTCAGGTTTTCCATGTAGACTTTATGGAACCTTCCTCTAATCAACGCTTCCCCTTTCCAGTGCTAAACTGAATTGATTCATTCTCCCTCTGCCTTTTCAGCTTTGGAGTACTTTCCAAGTACCCGACAAGGTTCGTCCAGCCCTGGAAAGAACCCTGCAGGATCTTCAACTGGAATACATGGATCTGTTCATCTTCCACTCACCCATAGAGCTTAAGGTCAGTTTATCCAATAATTGGGTTATTTTAAAGCCTAAAACTGGAATGCAGATGCTAATGCCAATTACTGACTATAGGGAATAGTGTATGGTGCAGCACCCTAAATTCCACTCGGCAAACTTGACATTCTATAAAATTCAATTTGTCGTTTTTTCTTATGTAACTACAACACACAACATTGGACTAGGTTTGCTTTCCCTTGTGTCCAGAAGCAACGTACATTATTCCTGTCTTGCCTTCAAATACTGGACAAGTTACCCAATTATCTGAGACGTCTTCTACCCCGTACTGTATACAGCACTTATCTTAGATCTGTCTCCAGAACCCTGATTGGGTTCCAAGGTTCAATAAAGAAGCTCTTCCTTCTTTTACTGAACACCAAACTTCTGGAACAATTTTCAGTCTCTCAAAACGGCCTCCAGTTTAAGGATTTTTAAGGCTTCAACTGTTTCATATTTAAATGTAACCCTCCGTGCCCTTCTCTTATCGAGTTTACACCAGTGTCTGTAATACTGGCTACTCAGAATGCGTTACCTTTTGAGGGTGCAGGCTGGGCGTTGGTTAAAATAGCGGTAGAAGAGAGAAATGGCAGAGCACAACCGGAATCATCCAAAAAAGAGAGAATTAGTAGGAAAGTGCGTTATCCATAAAAAGATTTAATAGTCATGGAAGGAAAAAAGGGCAAGGCATTACCCTACCAACATGTTTCGTGTTACACAGAGCACTTTATCAAGGCATACACATAACACGCAAGCTCGTTCACCCGGGGCTCCTGTCTGCATCCCCTTGTGTGCGCGGCAACGGGGAGGGATCTAGGGCTTCTCCCTCTTCCAGTGGTGTGTGTGTGGGGTGCATGCGCACCAGGGTGATAGGTGTGATGGCGCCGACGGGCGCGCGCGCATCTGGTGCGTTCCCCTGCTCTTGCACGCTCCATGGTAACCATAGTGACGAAGACCTTGCTGGCTCTGCCCAAGCACGTCTCAGCTTGGGCTCTTTCTCTCTCTGCTGGCCCGGGATTGCATGTGGGAGGCGAGTGCTACGTGTGGGGGTGCGTGTGCGCGCTCTGGTGACCCCACACCAGAACCTCATCGGGCAGATTATGAGGAGGATCCCAGACATGGTTTATGTTTGGTAAGCCAATTATTTTTTACTCTTTAAATATGTTAATGATGATGGGATGTGAATGCCTTGATAAAGTGCTCTGTGTAACACGAAACATGTTAGTAGGGTAATGCCTTGCCCTTTTTTCCTTCCATGACTATTAAATCTTTTTATGGATAATTCACTTTCCTCCTAATTCTCTCTTTTTTGGATGATTCCAGTTGTGCTCTGCCATTTCTCTCTTCTACTGCTATCTATCTCCAAGGACGGAGGCACACCTGAAGGTCTGGTGGGATCAACATGGATGCTGCAGCAGATTCATGAGTTTTCTTGCATGCTACATGGTCATTTTATTCTACAAAGGGACTGGGGTACTTTTCATTGGGGTGATCATTAGCCTTTGGGTTCCTGGACAATTTGAGTGCCATCTATGGTGGTTTACCAACTAGGATACCACACCCAGTACCCCCCACAATCAAGAATATATCCCAGACCTCATATAGGATTCATCATCTTCATATTAACATCATAGCTGTATACAGTTCTTAGCACCACGCATTATACTCCTGGGCGTTGGTTAACAAAGATGGATGCCAAGAACTTTATTCATTCAAGCAGCAGCTTTATTGTTACATCAAGACACAATGATCTTGTTATGGACATAATCACATTCTCCCTGACCTGACCAGTCTGGACCTTTCTTCTGTAGCTGCCCCTATCTTGGACCAATAAGGAGGTGCTGAGGCTTTATCCATCGGGTTTCATCTTTTTAGGGCCCCTGTGTAACGTTAATGCTCACCACAAACCAGGACCGGACACGGGGCTGAGGTGGGGATAGGTAAATAACGACCTTAGACCACGAAGCCGGTTCGGATTGCGTTTCCCGTGGTCGTGCGTAGCTGGGTCGGGGTTGGAGATGGCAGAGTAAACGTATTCCAGGCTGGGGTCAGGGCAGGTGGCACAGGCTGGGATCGGCATCAGGAAAACTTCAGTGAAGGCGCTTCAGCATAGGTGCTTTGGCGTAAGAAAGGCCTCTGGAAGGGAAACAGGAACTGGACATAAAGAAGGCCTCTGGAAACAGGGAATGCAGACAGGCCACAGAAACACTGAGGACTTCAGTGTAGATGCTTCAGCTTATGTGCTTCAGCGTAATGAAGGCGAAGTCTGCCAGGAACAAGAAGCTTAAGCACGGGGGCTTCAGCACAGGAACTTCAGTACAAGAAGGCCAAGTCAGGCCAAGCAGAGGTACTTGTGGCAAGCACAGTTAAGTGAAAGGATATCTATGCTCAGCAGCTTCCTGGGGGGAAGGGCTGACTCTAAATAGCATAGACAGCCAATAGGGGCAGATGTCCCGGTTTAGCCGGGACAGACATTAAAACCACGGGACTTTAAAATGTCCCATTTTTTTATGACTTTTCCCGGCTTTGACCATCAGAGCAGGGGGGGCAGCAGAGACCAGAGAATGCTGGGGGGAGAGAGAGGGAAGAAGCAGAGAGCAGAGAATGCGGGGAGTTGAGCAGGGGGAGAAGCAGAGAGCAGAGAATGCTGGCAGGGAGGAGAGCAGGAGGAGAGTGCGGAGCCCCAGCAGTGAGACCCGAAGTGAGTCAGTGTTTGACAAGCTCTCTCAGTTAGAGACTCGGATGAAAAGGGATTTGTAATTACTTTCTAAAAAACACAAGCAGATAAATATTTGCTTGAGCATGGTTACATTTGTTAAAGAAGACAATTACATTGTTAAATTCTTTTTACAAAATGTTGTTTTTGTAAACTTGTGAATGCACCTTTTCAGTGGGGCTGAACAGTAAAAAAAGAATAGGCTGAATGAATCCCTAAATGTTATAATATACATTATTATTATTTCTTTTTAAGCCTGGAGATGACCTCTTTCCAGTGGATGAAAACGGTTGCAGTATTTATCACAACACAGATATTCGAGATACCTGGGAGGTACGGAGTGTACACACAGGAGCCAGTAACACGGACAATGTGTCTGTTGGATCAGTGGTTCCAGTTCATTGACTGGATTCAGTAGCACCGATCTCATATTCTTTTACCAGCAGGAATGCTGGGAGTTGTAGTTCTGCTGGGGATTTACTGTACTAAATACACTTAGGCGACAAGCTCTGTCTGTGATTTTATATACAAGTGGATGTTTACATGGGCGTTGGGATAAAGTTGGGATGCTTGTTAGTCATTTCCTGCCCTTCTGGTATATAGAGTTTACTCACCCTTGTATGGGATAAGGGTGGGAATCACTAGTAGACTATGGGAGTTCATAATTAAATTGTCATATTGCCAATCGGAGCACTATGGCATGAAAATGCCCAGTTAATATGCGTTTCTCTTCATTAATGCCCTGATTGGCACAATTGCAGTTTATTGCACTGTACTCATGAATTTCAGTTTAGCCCATGTCTGAAAAGCTGTTGTACTGGAGCTCCTAAAGCTAAACAATCAATATTGACTCGACCAATTACAATATAAGTTCCTAAGTCTTGGTGCCTACATCATTGCTAAACCAATTGCCTCCATAATCAACTTAATTTTGTCGTCTGGCCAAATCCATAAGGCCTGGAAAACCACCAGAGCTATCCCTGTCTTCAAAAGTGGTGACAAATATATTGTCTCAAACTTCCGACCTATCTCTATTCTAACCTCTGTCGTCCAAAGTCATGAAAAAAAAACAGTCATTCCCAACTAAACTATTTTTATAAGAAGTCGAATTTTCTTATAAATTGCAGTCTGGATTCCAACCAAATCACTTCACAGTAACGCCCCTTTTAAAAAATTGCAATGTGGTATTGGACCACATGCTCTAAACTTTTTTAACTCTTATTTATCAGGAAGATCCCAGCATATGTCACTCAGGCCCTAACCGCTGGGAAATTACCTGTGGGGGTCCCCAAGACTCTGTTCTGGGGCCCCTTACTTTTGTCTGTCTTTATAGCTGACCTGCCCACAGTTTGCAAGACAACTTCTCTGCACATGTATGCGCTGATGATACTATCCTATGTGGATGCAGTCCCAGTCTCTTTGAACCTTGAATATGTTTTGCAATCTGAAAGGCTGAAAACTGGATCACCCAAAACAAACTGTTTTTAAACAATGACAAAACAGTAACTGTGTGGTTTGCTACGTAGGCTACATTTCGTAAGCTTCCCATGACAGAGCTACTGATTATATCCGGCTCTATCAGTGATCTTGCCTCAAGTACTAGCTTTAAATATTTGGGTATGTGGCTTGACTCCCATTTAACATTTGGTTTACATACCAACAAACTGACATCCAAAATCTAATCCACACTGGGTGTACTTTATAGAAATAAATCCTGTCTAAGCACATTGGGCAGAAAGCGCATTGCACAGCAGATGCTAATGTCAATGATTGAATATGGGGAGGAAACGTGATTTTTTTTACCACTGAATATGCCGTTTTGACTAACTATGTAAAATCAACACCAGTAATTATAATGTGATAAGTTAACTGAACTAGGTTGGCTATCCCTTGAGTTCAAATACAACGTCCATCTTTCCTGTCTCACCCCTACTGTACACAGCACTTATCTCCTTAGATCCACCTCTGGGAACCCTGCTCATAGTCCCATTGTTCAATAAAGAATCTGGTCGCTCTTCCTTTGCGTATCGATCACCCCACTTCTTGAACAATTTACAGGAGTCCTTCAAATCTGCCTCCTGTCTAAGTTCCTATAAGAATTCAGTTTTTCCCATTTTAAACACATTTCGAACTGTAAATTGTAATGTTGTCAACTTTATGTTGTGCCCAGGGCATACTTGGAAATGAGAGGTAAAATTTTACATATTTTTTTTTTCTGATAAAATATTTTATAAATAATAAATAACCCCCTGTGACTATAAACACACTTGTGCTTTTCCAGGCTCTGGAGGCGTGTAAAGACGCAGGGCTGGTGAAGTCCATTGGTGTCTCCAACTTTAACCGCAGACAGCTGGAACTGATCCTCAACAAACCGGGACTGAAGCACAAGCCCGTCTGTAACCAGGTAACTATTACTACACTCGTCATATTCTCCAGTATATATACACGCTGTACACTAGGCCAGGGGTGCGCAAACTTCCTTGGCTGCGCCCCCCTTGCCTGCTCTGCCCCTGGGTGGCCCCCTCCCCCCACTTACCTTGAATTCAGCACGGTGTCATGTGACGTCACGTGACCCGCGTATTCATTTGATACCGCGTTGCCACGGCGACACGCATCAAATGACACCGCGGCATAATTTGATGCCTGTCGCCATGGAGACGCGTGAACCAAAGCGCCTTAGGGAATTTACAGAGGCCTCGCGGTGAATAGCGCGGGGTCTCTGTAACCGCCGCACCACCCTAAAATCTATTGCGCCCCCATAGATTGCGAACCCCTGCACTAGACTACAGTATTCTGCCACATTTTCTTACAATTCAAAAAGAAACTCCATACAGTGATTATCAGAAACGTTGCAGGTTACTGACAGGGAGGGAGTTCTGGGATTTTGTTCAGCATATTTTCTTGTTTAAAAATTGATTTATTATAGTTTTTATATCAATCAATTTTCTCCTTAGAATGTTTCCAATGGGAACCGAAACATCTGAGAAATGGTGATCTGGGGACGTTCTTCCACCACCAGTAGGGCAGCTCCAAAACAAAACAAACCAAGAACTAAACATACCATATATCTGCACATGTCCCCGGACACACAAGTAGCAGCCACTCCTATTACTTTCAGGTTTAGTTGAATGTGCTATTCATGGGACAAGTGAAAATACAGGAAACTTTCCTTTTCATGTAGACCACATTAACCCCTCTTACTGATAAGTCTGGGGCCATTCCTAGAGATGTCATGGAGCCGGTTTGCCCTCATTGGGCGAACCGCTCAAGTGACCTGTCTGTCGCTCTGAGAAATCAGTTTAACTGATTTCTCACGCAACGCGCGCCCCCTCCTGCTTCCGCGCGGATGCACCCGCACTCAGCATGGATGTGAACACTGCCTTAAGGCAGTCTGTTCGCTCAGCGTGCACACGCCTCCGCACGGTCTGCGACACCATGGTCCCAGCCTAAGAAATCAAGAGAATGACAGAATATGTGTTGGGCGTTATAGTGCAGGGCCGCAGACAGCTTTCCGAGGCCAAGGACTAGAGATTCTACTGCCCCCCCCTCCTCCTTCCCCGGTTTCAGCGGCCTTGCGAGACACCCATCTCTCACATCCTCGATTTTTGTATCCCACCTCTCTCATCCCTCCACTCCCAATATAACGCCCCCAACATAATAACCCCCTATCCAACATAATAGCAGATTTGCCCTGCATCATGAGTCACAGTCCTCAGCTCACCGCCTCCCCAGAGCCTGGATTGGAGGAGATGGCTGAATGGGCGGGGCTACAAGCAACTACACAGTGCGGGAACAGTGTTTCAATTTGAGACACACCGTGTGTTGCAGGGTGTGAGTGCCATGTGTGTGTGTTGCAGGGTGGGGGTGCTATATAGTGTGTTTGCTGCAGGGGGGAGGGGTTCCATGTGTATGCGTATGCTGCAAGGGGAACCATGTTTGTGTGTGTTGCATGGGGGGTTCCATGTTGTGTGTGTTGCTAGGGGGGTGCCGTGTGTGTCTGTTGCAAGGGGAGTGCCATGTGTATTGCAGGGGGTGGGTGCTGTGTGTGTGTGTTGCAGGAGGGGTAACTTGTGTGTTGCAGGGGGTACCATGTTTGTGTGTGTGTGCTGAATGGAGGTGGGTCATGTTTTATGTGTGTTGCATGGGGGGTGCTAGGTGTGTGTTGCAGCGGTGTGCAATGTTGTGTGTGTTGCAGGGGGTGTGTGCTGTGTTTGTATGTGTGTGTGTTTGAGGAGGGGTGCTATGTTGTTGTGTGTGTGTGAGTGTGTTGCAGGGGGGAGTGCCAGGTTGTGTGTGTGTTGCGGGGGGGGGGGGAGGGGGTCAGAATGAACGAGGCCAGTTTTTTAAGAGGGACAGAGATATCTTCGATGGGTTTCGCGAGTAGGCATATCAGCGGGTCCATCCGGACCTCAACTCCTACCGTCTCCTCAACCAATGAGCATATCATATTCCAGAAAGTCTGGATCTTTGGGCATGTCCACCATATATGCACCAGATCTCCTCTCTGGCCGCACCCCCTCCAACAGAGGTCAGACAGGCCAGGGAAGATCCGGCTCAGCCTACTCGGGATTAAGTACCATTGAAATAGAATCTTATATATATTTTCCTTAGTAGTAGTGCAAATAGAAGTTTTGGCTGCTGCTTCCCAAATATCCTCCCATTCATCTCTGTCTATAACAAGATTGAGGTCTTTGAGACCTCATTGAGAAACAATGTTTCACGGCTGCAGTGGTAAATCATTCAATCTTAAACAGTTCCATTCCCTCCGCAGGTAGAATGTCACATCTACCTGAATCAGAGCAAACTGCTGGCTTTCTGCAAGTCCCAGGACATCGTGCTGGTGGGATACTGCGTGCTGGGGTCCAACAGGGATGAGAAGTGGTAAGAAGCAGCTTAAAACTGGACTTTCTGTTTACTGACCATGAAATCCCTGCTAGACCAGTACAGCAATAGTTAGAGTTTGTTCTTACTGTACTAGGTTGGGGCACATCACCCCTAGATCTGTGTGGGTTTTACACATATGAGGGAGAATCCTTGTGTCTCTCGTGTCTGCTCTGCAACATCCAAAGGGTTGAGTGAGGATGGATAAACAGACCTGTCCTACCTCATTGATTTGGAGTGAGCCTCACTCACTGGGGTACAGTCTCTTTCTCATTTGTAGCGCTGGCAGCCTCATTGAGTCAGTAAAATCTTTAGCCATTTAAATCTAATTTATTTGGTCCACTCATTTGAGACTTTTGACCATACAGTAAGAGCGGTGTATAACTGTCTGTTATTACCGGGGAGGATAATATGAGGAACAGGATGATAAATCAGTTTGCCAAAGACCCCACACTAAGCTCTGAGTAGGAGTATCACAGTGTGACATGACTGGCCGTTAAGACATTGTGATACAATATCCCAGATCGGAATTTAGTGACTCTCACCCACAGTGTCAGCAGTTAATGTAACAGTCAGTTTGCAATCTTAAACATTTAAGATCACCAGCTCTACTACTCCTTCAGGGGTTCCCCATTTATCTTCCCCTGGGGTCTGAAAAGAATTGCTTTGCCTTTGGGACACCCATTCTTTACAGTTAGGAGGGTGGGCTCCAAAAATTTGGTTTAAAGGGATTTTTTTAGTGTAGTTTATGGTGAGTAAAAAAACATAACTTCCCATAACTTACTTTGTGTCGGGTTGTAGGCACTACCAGCTTTACATTGCAAGGCCAGTAGCCAACCTCACGCTGAGACCCAAAAAGTTGAAACTGGCTATGCACCTTTTTAACCCAGGCTGTTGTAAAAACACTGTGCAATACAGCAGGCATACGCTTATAGGGGTCCATGTTAAAATAGACAGGGAGCAAAAGGTGACACGTGGGATTGCTTATTTGCATGACATTACCCAGAATCCCTGGCTGCAGTGGAAGCACTGTATGCTAAGAGATAATGGGGAAAGGCAGCGTTGTAGACCTGTCTGAGACATGTGAATGTGCTCACAAGTGGTACAGTATTTTAATTCGCTGTACATTTTTTATTTAGTGGAATATTACAGCTGTGTTATTAATGCAGGAAACTGACGTATTTGCCTGTCACCTTCTCTCTGTCCTTTTCCCTTAAGCCCTCTCTTTGTATTTTTCTCACGGTTTTCCCTTTTTCCTCTCTCCTCCCTCCTGTCACTGAGCCCCCCAAACCTACCAGCTGGTGAAACACTGCACTACATCACACCTCCTCTTTTCCAGGGTAGACCAAGATAGTCCCGTCCTCCTCGAGGATCCCGCGTTGAACACGATTGCTAAAAAGCACAGCCGGACCCCCGCTCAGGTGGCAATACGCTTCCTGCTTCAGCGTGGCATTGTTGTTCTTGCAAGGAGCTTCAAGTATAACCGGATCAATGAAAACTTCCAGGTAATAAGAGGACAGAGGGGAGATGTTTATAATTCTAGGGAAAAATGCAATAGTCCTATTATGTGTTTTTTAACAGAGCAATGTCAGGGCTTTTATTTAGCTATTAATGGCTTTGACATATATTGGTCTTGTTTATCAGCAATATGATTCAACATGGAAAGTAATAAAACTCTCCAATGTAAACCTGTGCAAAAATGATGCATATTACATTCTATTGTATGCCTCTGTATGTCTGCCTAACGTATACCCCAGATAAATGACCCTGTGTTGTGCGCTGACCTTACTCCCTGCTCTTTGAATCTTGCGCCTCTTCTGTCGTTTCCTGCTCAGTAATTCTTGCTGTCCCAAGACTGAACCTATCTTTTCTTCAGGTCTTTGACTTCCAGCTAAGTGATGAAGACACAAAAACTCTTGATGCCCTCAACCAAAACATACGCTATATGAAAAGCAGTCTGTAAGTAATTTTATTGGCTTTCACTTTTAATAACATTAATAACATTAATAATATATATATATATATATAACATTTAACACCTCTAGCCATTAATCACATCCACACACGGGGGAGGGACAAGCACAGATAACATTCCAAGAGACACTGTTTTTAAGCATACCCTTTGCTTGCTTCATTCATTGTGACATCACCGGAAGAAGAGATCAGTGTATCTCGAAAGCTCGCACAAATAAAACACACATTCCCAGCTAGCTGAAACTCCCACACCCACCACATCATGAATATATATTTATGTCAACCAGAGAGCAACTGAGCGTGGCAATTGTATATAACAAGAGACAGGGGTGCCCAATGCTACATCCCATTGACAAAACATATATGGTAAAAAGTATAAAGTAAAATACTTCAATAATAATAATAAATACTTGGTTATTTAGTTAACCCTTTGGCCAAAGCATCATAAGCCTGCATACCAACGCCAAGGTATAACCAAATTAATGCAGGTCCTACACTACACTGTGAATACATTGGTATTCAGGTTTATGACGCTTTGGCCAAAGGGTTAACTAAATAACCAAGTATTTATTATTATTGAAGTATTTTACTTTATACTTTTTACCATATATGTTTTGTCAATGGGATGTAGCATTGGGCACCCCTGTCTCTTGATATATATATATATATTAGGGAAAAGGACAGAGAGAAGGTGACATACGTCAGTTATATACTCAGGTTAGCACATAGCTGACGGCACCTAGCTGTACAATGTGAAGTCATCAGTGGCCGGCAGCATGTGCTAAGTTCCATTTAGCTGTAGAACCATGTTGAATATGGGTGAATATCCTAATACAGCTCTCCTACAGCAGGACATCTCCCTATCAATTACTTATCCATACTTTGTCATTGTTTCCCCAGCTGGAAGGACCATCCCATGTACCCATTTAATGATGAATATTAAGAGAATGTGATGCCATGATTCGAGTACCACCCTGAACATCTGTGCCACAATATGACAAGCGGCTCCTTCATACAGTATGGGGGTAATTCTCCCATATCTGAAAAATAGAAAAATAGACCCTACCAAGACCCAGCTGTAGAAGGAGAGCAGTTATTCCTTTTCATTCTAGCACTCATTGGCTTGATTCTTCAGTCAAGAATAAGCCCTACTAATTCCCAGAATGCAACAGGACTGTAGTCACAATTCACGCCATGGGTTTGGGGGTACAGTACCAACCATGTCTCCCTTTTCTATGAGGGTGACTTCCTGATTTTTATCTGAAAATAATAGCATTCTTCTGCTGTCTCCCTAAAAATAATTCCATCTTTCTAAAGAAAGTCATTGAAAGTTTATAATCCCCCTGTATTATCATCAGAAATCTTCCTAAAAGTAACTTTCATATGTTGGCCAGTATGGGTTTGGATGATGTATCTTTGGGTCATGTATTGAAGGCTCCCTACATTACATCCTTTATGTTTCTTGCAATAGAAAGAGACATCTTTTGTTGTTCATTATGTGTAAGAGTAACAGAACGGAAACAGTTATACGTCCATGTTTGTCTAATAATATCATGGTGCCTGTTCATAAAAGCGTGTTGTCTCTGTCTCTTTCCTTGAACAATAAAACGTATATAACATACACAGTAAGTCAAGTGTTTTACTTTACACGGGAAGGAGCGGGGAGGGAAAAGAAGCCCCTCTAATACTAGAAAAAGTTATTAAACTGCGCTCAGTGATATAGCAAATATGTTATTAACAAAACCTATATTGTGATGTTTACAGTATAAAAATGGTTAAATAACCAATGAGTGTTGTGATAGAAACAGAACCAAGTAAATGCAATAAAACCTGTCCTGTTCACGTGTGTAAAGATGAGGTAACTGCAGCTGTTCAATAAGGATGGCTCCACAACCAATACTAGATCAGAAAACAAAAAGAGAAAACAGCGCAAAACCTCATAGTGTAATATATAGAGAAATATTGTATTGATCTCATTCAGCGGGTGAGTATTACACGTACATTAAAAATGAATATAACAGGCATGACATGTTTTAGACATGTTACCACAACAGCAAACGGCGTGGAATCACTCAAGACTCTGCTGGGCTAGGGATGGGATGAAATCCTGTCTCTCCCCAGAGGCTCCTGGACTTCCTCTTTCCTCGGATCAGCGTCGTCTCACCGGATGGAGGGCTGGAATGTCCTTGCACAGGATCCGCTGCTCCACTGTTAAATTGTGGCTCCGTTCATGGGCGTCCGCAGGAGGAGGCAAGGGGGGGCGCTTGCCCCCCCCTTGGATCCAGGGCCGCCAACAGCGGGGGACAGAGGGCACTGGCGTGACAGGATTTAGCGCGCTCACGATGTGCAAGGAAGCGCGCGCATCTCTGCAAAAAAAAAAAAAAAAACCTCCCTTGTGTCCTGATTGGCTGGCGCGTGTTGGCACGCTGCCAGGATTTTTTTTTTTTGGCCCTCGCAAGCTCTATCTGAGCTTGCATAGCGAGGCCCGCCCTTTCCTGCATGGAGCAAGTCAGGTGAGTACTGCTCCATGCCACTCTCGCTTCCCCCTTGTCCTCCTGCTCTGATTCCCCCCCCCTGCTCCGATCCCCCCCGTTCCAAAATCTTCACCCTGCTCTGGTGCCCCTCGTTCTGATTCCCCCCCCCCCTGCTCCGGTCCCCCCTTCCCGTTCCGATTCCCCCCTGCTCCGGTCCCCCCTTCCCGTTCCGATTCTCCCCCTGCTCCGGTCCCCCATTCCGATTCTCCCCTGCTCAGGTCCCCCCCTCGTTCCGATTCCCCCCCTGCTCCGGTCCCCCCCCATTCTGATTCCCCCCTGCTCCGGTCCCCCCCCCCTGTTCCGTTTCCCCCCCTGCTACGGTCCCCCCATTCCGTTTCCCCCCCTGCTACGGCCCCCCCGTTCCGTTTCCCCCCTGCTCCGGCCCCCCCATTCCGTTTCCCCCCCTGCTCCGCTTCCCCCTTGTTGCGAGTGTCTGAGTTTGTGTCTGAGTGTGTGTGTCTGAGTGTGTGTCTGAGTGTGTGTGTGTGTGTGTGTGTGTGTGTGTGTGTGTGTGTGTGTGTGTGTGTGTGTGTGTGTGTGTGTGTGTGTGTGTGTGTGTGTGTGTGTGTGTGTGTGTGTGTGTGAGAGTGTGTGAGAGTGTGTGTGTGTGAGATCATGGGGGGAGGGAATGAATGTGAGGAGGGCGGATTCAGGGAGTGGGTTTGAGTCAGAGGGGGATAATTGATGGAGGGGGGAGAGTGAGGAGACAGGGGGTGTAATATAGGAAGAGAGGGGTGAGGGGGGAGAGTGAATGAAGAAGAGAGGGGGTAAGAAAGAGATGGGGCTACACCTTGGGGATCTGCATTAGAGTGGCACCAGACAAGGTGTGTGTGTGTGTGTGTGTGTGTGTGTGTGTGTGTGTGTGTGTGTGTGTGTGTGTGTGTGTGTGTGTGTGTGTGTGTGTGTGTGTGTGTGTGAGAGAGAGAGAGTGTCTGAGAGTGAGAGAGAGTGTCTGAGAGTGATAGAGGGATTCTGAAGGGGAGGGAGTCTGAGGGGGAGAGAGTCTGAGAGAGTCTGAGAGAGTCTGAGAGGGAGAGTTTGAGGGGGAGAGTCTGAGGGGGAGAGTCTGAGGGGGAGAGTCTGAGGGGGAGAGTCTGAGAGGAGAGTCTGAGAGGGAGAGTCTGAGAGGGAGAGTCTGAGGGGGAGAGTCTGAGGGGGAGAGTCTGAGGGGGAGTGAGTGTCTGAGGGGGAGAGAGTGTCTGCGGGGGAGTGTCTGAGGGGGAGAGAGTGTCTGAGGGGGGGGGAGTCTGAGAGAGTCTGAGAGGGAGAGTCTGAGAGGGAGAGTCTGAGAGGGAGAGTCTGAGAGGGAGAGTCTGAGAGAGTCTGAGGGAGAGAAAGTCTGAGGGGGAGAGAGTCTGAGAGAGTCTGAGGGGGAGAGAGTCTGAGAGAGTCTGAGGGGGAGAGAGTCTGAGAGTCTGAAGGGGAGAGAGGCTGAGAGAGTCTGAGGGGGAGAGAGTGTCTGAGGGGGGGGGGAAGTCTGAGAGGGAGAGTCTGAGTCTGAGAGTCTGAGAGAGTCTGAGAGGGAGAGTCTGAGAGGGAGGGTGTGTGTGTGTTTGTGTCTGTCTGTCTGTTAATGAATACAGACACCAACCCACAGTCAGTCAGTCACCCACCCAAGTGTCAGTCAGTCACCCAAGTGTCAGTCACACACGAGTCAGTCAGTCACCCTCACAAGTGTCAGTCACCCACCCCGTCACCCACACACCCCCCACACCCACTCCCTCTCTCTGTCTAGTTAAAATTATGCCCCCCCCTGAAAATATTTCTGCGGACGCCCATGGCTCCGTTGCTTAACGTGCACTGGCGTCGTCGCTCAGGAAGTCCCATCCAAGATAGAGAACTCTACACTGGCAACGTGTGGTGTAGCCTGCTTCGCATCAGTGCTCCACGACGGGCTAACCGGTGCGCACTAGTGACGTCACTCCAAAGCGTCCCGTTGCATGAGAATTGAGCAATTAAATGTCCATGGACTGGCAAAATGTATATTAAATCCAAAATATCGAACTCCACAGAGTACAGACTGGAACACGTCCTATTCCAACATGTTTCGTAAATGAATTACTTCGTCAGGGAAGTGACTGCCCTACTGATTGCCCTACTTGCAATATTTGTTAAATTAAAATTTCCACAATTCCCATGTTCCGTGTTATACTGACACATTTGATTGTATCTTGTTATTAAGATGGACTGTATAGAATTCTCTCCCTCTCCGGGTGCTAGACCAGATACCTCTGTCCAGGTCCTGACATTTGTCCACATTGTCTTGTAGATTTCGTGCACAATTTTCCATAGGTGTACTGTATGTAAATCATGGCAAAAAAATAAGCATCTAGCTTCTTTTGTGAAGTTTCGTTCTGTTCTTTTTCTTGCTTCCGGTCTTATCCTTCATCTTTTGTTCCGGAAGTGGTCACTGTTCACCCAATGGATCCGTGTCCTTTATCTTTGGCTGAAGAAATTATCTTCTGTAGCCACTTCTGGACATCATTCATCTCCGGTTACAAAAAGTCTCAGATATCAGGAACCTGTAAAAGTTATGTTCATCGGGGAGAAAAGAAATTCCAGGGTTTCCGGTACTTTGTGTCTGTCACGGTGAGATTATGGCAGGCTGTATAAGTCACACATAAATATATATAACAGAGGATATATATTTATCACTGGGTCTGAACTGGGAAGAGTCTTAGATATGATAAAGTATATTTATTCCTTTGGATAGGTGAACACACGAATAATACAGTAACAGACAAGAAGTACACTTACTTTGGGGTTGGGGGATGAGAAGTATATAGCATAGCAATTCTCTCGCAATCAGGTAGCCATCAGATGATAAATTGAAGACAAAGGATACAGGGTGAACATCAGTTTATAAACCTTTTGTGCCCTATCCTTAACATTGAGTACCGTGGATTGGTTTGCAATTAACTCTAGCCAGTGGTTAACGTGGGAACACTTTTTGACTCATGCCCCTGGCTAGTTGGGATATGCGCAGTAGAGCTCTGGGGTCCCATTTCTATAACCCCTCCTCTATATCAGGAATGTCAGCTAGTCTACCAAATGGAGTACCTGGCAGGAAATCCTTTGTTGTGAGGTGTGAAATGGAACACTTGAAGACTACTCTGGTTTGAGGAGTCTCCACCCTCATGCAAACAGTGGAGGTGACAAAATCCTTTGAAACATACTCAGGTCCTAGACATGGGGTCGCCTTTTTGGCCATATGCTACTCTGGTATGCAAAGGAATTTCCTCTGAGTTTTACCCATATCTCGGAATACAGTATGTTGGATAAAACATGAACATATTAAAATATCCGGTTCCTTTGGGTCCAGCAGGTCCAACCTTCCCAGTTCTCAATGCCGGAACTGGGACACCCTATGGTCCAATTTGCGACCTGCTATGACCTGGGAAACCGGAGATACACAAATACACTTAAAACCGTTTTACATTTTAATACACAAAACTCCTCTGTAAATCAAATTACGTTTTTTCACTAACTCCCCATTGAAAACAACGGGTTCCGCCGCCATGGACTCTCAATGGCAAACCGCCGCCACTGGCGGCTATGGGAATACCCACCATATACTTTCAACGGGGCGATGCCGCCGTTGAAGTCAATGGGGGTTTTCCGCCGTAGCCAGTCAATGGGGTTTGGCCGCCATTGAAATCTATGGGGAAAATCCCGAACTTTCAAGGGGGTCCATACTCCATCGGGTTGGTCCCAGAGGGTCAAGGATGTTTCTGCAGTGATGCCGGAGCAGTGGCTACAGATACCCCAAACCCTGACTCTCTGAACCCTCCGGAACCGGAGCTATGGAATACCAAATTTCTGCATTTGACACTTAGCCGTTTTCCCGAGCTGTTTCTGCCTCCGCCATTGGAACCTATGGAGCGGCCCGCTCTCCTCGGTTCAACCCTTATCGGGGGTCCAGGATACGGGTACCCGGTTGTGGTCGAGTGGGGGGAGGTCTAGGAACTAGGGACAGAAAGAATTTTATTCCTAGGGGCCGTAGAACTGTTTATTCCCACACCACTTGTCGTTGAACTTGACTTGTAAGTGATCAAAGCTCTCCTATTGAAAATGTATCCGCTTTGCGGTTAAGCGGTTTGGACGGCAGCCAACTTGTTCCTGGAAAGCTCTCTCGAGGGTTTCTCCATTGAAGTCAATGAGCCCATTGACTTTCAATGGGAAACCGCCGCTCTCCCTCTCGGACGCCATCTGCTGGTCTTCTCAGGAACCGGACTCCACAGCAAGATTCACCATTAAAAAGCATTGAGCCCTAATGGCGGCCTATGGGAACCTGCAAAATGGTGCCTGAAAAGGCGGGAAAATTACACAAAGGGCTATAATCACTATACAACTATTAACCCTTGTGCTCCCGGATGGATCCCAGTGTGTGTGTGCTGCAGACCAGATGTTACAATAAAACAGAGGGAACAGGGGAATACACATTTACAGGTTATAACAGGGGTTGAATCACAGTTCTGGGTCTCAGCCCAGTTAACCCCTGGTCTTTCTGGTGAGGTCAGGGGATGGCCAAATGAGGTGTAACCCGTTTAATCCCAGGCCACCCCCTTTCTCCCTCTACACCTCCCCTTCTTAATGGGTGACCTGTGGCCCACTGGCCCTAACGGGGAGTGGGGCACTGCTGGCACCATTAATGAATCCAGTCTCAGAGGGATAGTCCTGGCGTGAAAGTCCATCAGCATTGCTGTTTTCACTGCCCTTTTTGTGTTGAATGGTAAATTCAAATTCTTGCAAAGCCAAGCTCCATCTCAGCAACTTGGCATTCTCCCCTAATACCCTCAGTAGCCAACTCAGGGGATTGTGGTCTGTGATGACCATGAAAGCCCTCCCATAGACATAGGGCTGAAGCTTCTTGAGTGCCCACACAATGGCCAAGCACTCCTTCTCAATGGTGGCATATGCCACTTCCCTGAGGAGCAGTTTGCGACTTAGATACACCACTGGGTGTTCTTTGCCGTCGTCCCCCACCTGGCTTAACACAGCCGCCACACCAAAGTCTGAGGCATCAGTTTGTATAAGAAAATGCTTGGTATAGTCTGGGGCAGCCAGTATAGGGGCTCCAGCAAGCGCAGTTTTCAGGGCCTGGAAAGCAGTTTCACAGACAGGAGTGTAAACACAACTTATAGTCTACCGCTCACCCAAATAATGTATACAGATGTTGAGAGTATGATAATACTCTATTTATAGCCGGTGCAAAGAGGATAAAGTTAACACATACAAAAACAGAAAAGAGGAGGTATGGAGTTCTCCCCCGAGATCCTCATTATCTGCACACAGGGCTAGGTAAATAGCTGGGCTCAAATGCCCCAAGTACAAAAAGGTTAGATCAACCTAATTACAGGTAAGTAACTGCGCCCATCGCTGTGGGCGGACAATTACCACTAAAACGCCAAATGGCAAAATAACAAATCTTTATTTATAATTCATAACACTTAACACACTACACTAACTCTAAACGGATAAAAACAATTAAAATGTGAAAATAACCGGTGTGCTTGCAATGCTGGCAGTGGATGATTGACCAAAAAAGCTCTATGTGGGAGGTACAGCACTCCAGAGGTTAATCCATAGATAAGTGCTTTAAGTCAATAACCCCTCACATGAATAGCTTCAGTGTGCATGTAGAGTTGGTATAGTAATTACATATATTCACAGCACATATGTTTGCATTAGTGTGCACATATAAATTGTTCATACACAGTGTCTGGGACATGAGAATGTTCAATCAAGTTAATTGCTACACACTGCCAAATCGTTGCTTAGGCGCTGCATATTGGTGTGGCTACATATTAAATAAACAAATAAAGCGTCTTGTAGCCCTGTTCACTCGCGTCAGCATTAGATATACATAAATACCGGCGCTTAGATCAATAGTTTTCTGGCATGAATAATGGCCCGCAGCAGCCGCACAGCAAGGACTGATCTCACCAGTTAGGTTCCTCCTCCACGATGTCAACGTGGTGACGTCATGCCGACGTACGTTTCGCGCGTGAGTGGACCTGCGCTTTCTCAAGGTGGGAGGTACTCGTGTAGAGAAGCGCTGTCATTTTATATGTTCCTGTTAAGTGGTGGGAGGTAACAAGACCTCCTCTAATCGGGCTGGAGCCCATGTCCCTGTAATCTCAGACTGTCCCCTGTCGGGGGTAATGATAGGGAAAGAAATAAAGATCTTTATAATGTGTTGTCTATTTCTCTGTGTGTCCTCTTATTTTGCTCCACAAGTTTTAATGCTTCTGCTGCAAATGTGCTCACGTTAATTAAGTATCTTAGATGTACCCATGTGTTTATCATTACTGGACACTTGGTAAGTAGTAGGAGTTTTCCTGGCATATCAGTTAGAACAATAAAAGGTAGACAATAAACAACACTTGTGCTGTTCCTTGTCTAAATGCAGAGTGTATCTAGCAAAGATTGCTCTATATCTCAGATCCCTTATTATATGCAATAGACTTTGCATATATGCATAAAGAGAGCAATTACTCTATATATATACCTCTTTCATACAGCAACATCTAACCCAATCCTGATTATTAGATGTATTCCCACTGATCAGTATTTTTAAGCAGTGTAGGAATGTCCTACCCTATTTGCCCGCCCCGAAGGTCAAAACGGGCTCCTAGTTTAAACTGTATACCATACACCCCCCATAAAGATGTCATATGTTTATTGTGTATAGTATAACAGTGGGTGTAGGATTGTGGGTAGCTATTGTTCTGTCCGCCCATAAGGTCAATACGGACATGGTTGCTTAAGGCTAGTTAGTCAAAGCAAAACTCTTAGATTGATAGATAAGCTGAGTTATGCTAAATGAAAGAGGTATATATATAGCCTTCATTAAGGCCTAAAGGGCTGAGAGTTTTTAGTTTGTATATCCACTTGCATTCGGTCTGCAAGAGGACCTTATTCCAGTCCCCCTTGCGTTGACCCCAAGGGATATGTTGAATGCCAATAAACCTTAGTCTCTCGCTGTTCCCTTCGTGTTCTGTTATAACATGTCTCGCAAGTGGGGTATCCTTTTGGTTTCTGATAGACCCCAGGTGTTCGAGTATCCTGATTTTGAATTGTCTAAAGGTTTTCCCCACATAGAGTTTACCGCAAGAGCAAATAATTAGGTATATAACTCCCTCTGTAGTGCAATTGATGTATTCTTTTATTTTGAATATTTGCCTGTTGTCAGAGTCTGCAAATTCAGTTGTTTTAGGCACAAATTTGCACGCCTTACACTTCCCGCAGGGATAGGACCCCTTGGGTTTTTGGTCCAGCCATGTAGTCCTCTCTTTACTTTGATAATGACTTCTCACTAGGATATCTTTGAGGTTTCTACTCCTCCTACTCGTGAGTTTTGGTGTAGTTGTTAATACTCCTTTTAGATCATCATCATCTAGGAGGATATGCCAGTGTTTGTTAAGGATACGATAAATTGATCCCCATTGGTCGTTGTAGGTTCCAATGAATCTTATGGGTTTGTATCCTGCTCCCCCATGGCTTTGTTGTGTAGTGGCTAGAAGCTGTGTTCTTGGCGTAAGCAATGCCCTATTATATGCTTTAGTTAGGCTGGCCTTACTGTGTCCTCTCGCCAAAAATCTCTCTGTTAGTTGTTTAGCCTGCTCTTTGTATTCAGGAAGAGTGGAGCAATTACGTCGTACTCTAAGGTATTGGCCTGTAGGGATGGCATTAACAACGTGTTTAGGATGTTGACTTTCTTCTCGCAGCAAACTATTGGTTGCTGTACTCTTCCTGTATATGGTGGTCTCCAATTTCCCTGTTAGATCTTTCAGGATGCTAATGTCCAAGAAGTCTATTCTAGTTGTGCTTGAAACAGTCGTTAGTTTGAGATTATTGGTGTTTCTGTTAAGTATTGCAACAAACTCAGATAAAAGCTCTATCGTCCCTGTCCACAAAATAAAGATATCATCTATGAACCTTACCCACAGTTCTACAAAGATGGTGTAAGCCTCCAGGGCTTCGCCGAAGACCACTGTTTCCTCCCACCAGCCTAGATAGAGGTTGGCGTAGGTGGGGGCACATGTGGTCCCCATAGCGGTGCCCTGGATTTGATGGTAATATTTATTGTTAAATACAAAATAGTTCTTTGTGAGGGTAAGGTTCAGAAGTTCTAAGATGAACTCATTATGTTCCACCAGGTCCTGGCCTCTAGATCGTAGAAAGTGGCCGACCGCCTGCATACCAATCGTGTGTGGGATGCTGGTATACAACCCCTCAACATCAAGACTTACTAGGAACGTGTTTTGGCTGGTAATAATACCGTCCAGTTTAAGTAACACGTCCTTAGTGTCACGAAGGTATGAGGGTAGGGAACTGACAAATGGACGAAGTAATGTATCTACATATGTACTGGCATGCGATGTCAAATTACCAATACCTGACACTATTGGTCTTCCCGGGGGGGGCATCTTCCCTTTATGTAGTTTTGGCAGATGATAAAAAGTTGCCACTTTTGGGTTCTTAATATATAGATACTCAAACTCCTTGTTAGTAATTAGTTTGTTGCTCTTCCCTGTTTCAAGTATAAGGAGTAACTCTTTCTGAAACCGCAGTGTGGGGTCGCTGTCAAGTACTGCGTAGCAGCTTCTATCAGACAGTAATCTAAGGCTTTCTTTTAGGTATGCTGTTTTGTCTAGGACCACAACATTTCCACCTTTGTCAGATGGTTTAATAACCAGGTTGTCGTCCTGGCTCAGATCTATTAGTGCTTTGTGTTCATCCATACTAAGGTTGTGTTTGCTAGTCCTGTTGTTCAATTTCTCAAGGTCATGTGTGACTAGCTCGGTGAACACTTTTACTTGTGCACTAACTTCTTGTGGTGGTGTAAATGTTGATTTGGGCCTGAATTGTGTGAAGGGACCTTCCCCTAATGGTCTTTCGCTGTCAATAAGAAGCTCCTCTAGATCTGCCAAGTTATCTAGATCTGTGTTGCTCATATTCTCAGAGTGTATACTCATAAGGCTCCTTTTCTTGTGTTTAATAAAAAACTTTTGGAGCAATAGTTTCCTGGAAAACAGGTTTACATCTTTAACAGTGTCAAACAGATTCATTTTACTCGTTGGGCAAAAGGATAGGCCTTTTGCTAAAACCTGTGTATGGTGAATACTCAGACTTTTAGAGGATAAGTTTATGACCTGTAATTTGGTTGTTTTTTCTTTTTGCTCTTGTTGAATCTCTGATTGCCTGGCCCTTTGTATCCCCATCTCTTTCTGTCTCTCAGATAATCGTCCTGATCCTCTCCTAGTTTTCCTCCTGGTGTTTCGCTTAAGTAGGAGGGTCCTTCCAAGTCTAAAAAATCCCCTGTGGTGTTAGTAGGTATAGGTACGGGACCACCTTGTTTGGGGTCACTATTTTTCTCCTGTTCTAAGTCACTAGCTGACCCCTCCCACTCGGTGGATGAGTTGAGTGGTGTGTGTTGTCGTGTGCCCTTGTTTTTCCTAAATAGCTTATACTTAAAAATTCTGTTTTCCTCAAAGTCAAGTTTACCCCGTAGATACTTGCGCTGTTTCCTCTCTTTGAGGTCTGCAGTAAAACTATCAACTTGTGATTTTAGTTTAGATTCATATTTATCAAAGTTGATAGTTTGTCGCCAGGTGTCAATTTCAGGTGTACGTTTTTTAATTTCAGCTTGGGTAGTTTCAAATCTCTTTGTTTCATAGGTAACTAGGAGTTGCATCAGATCAGCTGAGCATTTGAGTAGTATTTTCTCCCATTGGGATATAAATATCTCGTCGCTGATCTGATGTGATGGTGCAAGATTGGGTCGCAGGCCTCTTGGAACTAATTTTAGTCTTAGGTAGTTCTCAAGACTGGCCGTCTCCCACCATATCTTGGCTCGTGTACAGCCAGACGTTCTAGATCATTAAAGAACTTGTTTATGTTTCTGTGGGGTGTGTCAGGCAATAGTGGTTCAGTACTGGAAAACAATTGTAAGGCCTCAGTTTGCCATACTCCAATGTCTTGTTGACTGGATAAAAAACCCGTCATACTGATCAGGTGGTTATCAGTATATAGCAAGATACAGTTAGGGTCACAGTGATAGATAACTCGTAAGAGCTAATTGGCTAATTATGCGGAACAGAAATAGAGAACACACATGTGCGTATGCAGTATCAAATCTAATCCCATGGAAGGGGAGCTGGTAGACTGGGAAAGGACACTCAGATGTCACAGACAGGAGTCCAGGTAATAAGCACAGGCAGTTGCTTCTTGGTCAGATCAGTCAGGGGTTTGGCCAGGGCGCTGTACTGTGGGACAAATTTCCTATAGTACCCTGCGGTGCCCAAAAATGCCATGACCTGTTTCTTGATTTTTGGAACAGGCCACTAAACTATGGCTTCTACCTTGGCTGGCTCTGGTTTGAGATGCCCTCCACCCACCCTGTGCCCTAAGTACAGGACTTCTGCCATCCCTACCATACACTTAGTGGGTTTTAAGGTAAGCCCAGCCTCCCTGATCCTACCCAGCACCGCAGACACATGTCCTATGTGGGATTCCCAGGAATTACTAAAGACAGCAATGTCATCTAAGTAAGCCCTGGCATAGCTCTGCAGCCCTTCCAGTAACCTATTGACCAGGCGTTGGAAGATAGCCGGGGCATTTTTCATCCCAAATGGCATCACCAAAAACTCATAGAGGCCACTTGGAGTGATGAATGCGGACTTCTCCCTAGCCTCCAGGGTCAGTGGGATTTGCCAATAGCCTTTACTCAAATCCATAGTGGTCAGATACTTTGCCCCCGTGAGTTCATTTAGTAACTCATCCATGCGGGGCATGGGGTAAGCATTTGACACCGTCCCAGCGTTGAGCAACCGGTAGCCCACACAAAACCTGGTGGTCTTGTCCTTCTTAGGAACTAGGACTACTGGACTTGCCCAAGGGCTCTGGGACGGAGTAATTACCCCTATGGTCAGCATCTCCTCAATCTCTCTCTCCATACTGGTCTTGACCTCTGCTGACACTCTATAAGCGTGCTTATGCAGAGGTTGCAGGTCCCCTGTGTGTACTGGGTGTTTTGTGAGATGTGTGGTCCCTGGCATGTCAGTGAAGAGGGCGCTATACTGTGCTAGCATGTCCCTGGCTTCTCCCTTCTGCCTAGCACTCAACTGTGCCCCTATCTCTACCTGCTCTACAGTGTTTCCCTGCCTTGCCTCCCCTAGGAGATCAGGCAGAGCATTGCTCGCCGGATCTTCCAGCAGTGGGCTACAAATGGCCAGCACTGCTCCCATACTCGGTGCTCTGTACTCTTTCAACATGTTGATGTGGTATGTTTTGTGCCTCTCAGGCGCTACCTGTACAACATAGTTGCACTCATTCACCTTTCGGATAACCGAGTATGGTCCCGACCAGGCAGCCATCAGCTTGTTCTCCCGAGTGGGTTTGAGAACAAGCACCTGCTGTCCTGGGATGAATTCTCTGCTACGGGCCTGCTAGTCCTACCATCGCTTCTGCTTGGTCTGAGCAGCCCTGAGGCTGGCCACCCCCATGAGCATCTCTAACCGGTCTCTGAGATCTACTACATACTGGATCACTGAAGCATCAGTAGCAGTAGTCTCCCCTTCCCATCCCTCACGGAAGAGGTCCAGAGGTCCACGTACCCTGCGGCCATATAGTAGCTCGTAGGGGGAGAAGCCTGTGTATTCTTGCGGTACCTCTCGGTATGCAACCAGCAAGTGCTGCAGGTGAATCTCCCAGTCTTTCCCCTCCGCCTC
The DNA here is from genome assembly GCF_040206685.1 of Ascaphus truei. Classification (NCBI taxonomy): domain Eukaryota; kingdom Metazoa; phylum Chordata; class Amphibia; order Anura; family Ascaphidae; genus Ascaphus; species Ascaphus truei. The sequence goes on from NC_134487.1 coordinate 288,674,026, forward strand.
TATAACGGTCCGAAGCATCTGCTTCAGGGTCCCGTTAAACCTCTCACATAATCCGTTGGTCTGGGGATGGTAAGGGGTAGTGCGGCGGTGCTGTACACCGCAGGCATCCCAGAGACAATGTAACAGTTCACTCATGAACTGTGACCCCTGATTGGTTAGGATCTCACTAGGGAACACTACCCTAGCAAAAATGTTCAGCAAAGCTGCTGCCACTGTCTTGGCACTTATGGTGCCAAGCGCTACCGCCTCAGGGTACCGGGTGGCAAAATCCACCACCGTGAGGATGTAGCGCTTCCCTGATCTGCTAGGAATCATGAGGGGTCCTATCAGGTCCATCGCTACCTTCTGGAAGGGTTCCCCTATTATCGGTAGGGGTTTCAGGGGTGCCTTCACACGGTCACCTGCCTTACCCACTCGCTGGCAGGCATCACAAGAGCGGCAGAAATTGCTCGCATCTCGGGATGCCCCGGCCAGTAGTAACGCTGCAATAACCGGGCTCGCGTCCTAGTGACCCCCTGATGTCCCGCTAACGGAATAGAGTGAGCTACCCGTAACAATTGCTGTCGGTACCCCTGGGGCACTACTAGCTGTCGCTTACCGGTCAATCCCTCCTCTATCCCCGGGTTCCCTTCTTCTCTGTATAGGAGTCCCTTATGCCATAGGCAGCGCTCAGTGCCCTCCCCTGCCTGAGATTCGGACGCCCAAAGTCTCACACCGGCCAGGGTGGGGTTTGCCTTCACTGCCTCCTTAAACTGGGCTCCTAAGTCTGGCCACCCCCCAGTCATGTCATTGTCAGGGGAAGGGGACAAGGTAAGGGGGAACAGTAAGTCAGCCTGTGGTTGCAACTGATCCTGGCTTACCTCCCCGGGCTCCTCTGTGCCCTCTGCTAACGTTGGTCCCAAAGGCTGGGGGACTGGAGGGGCCGCCGCCGGTATTGCCGCGGTCTGGCTCCTGGTAACCGCCGCTACTGCAGCGTGCTGGGGCACACGGTCGTAGGTGCAGGTCATCGGTCCCAGGTCATTGCCCAAAAGAATGTCGGCATCCAAACCGGGTAAAACCCCCACCTCCCGCACACCCTTGCCCACCCCCCAATCCAAAAAGATGCGGGCCACCTGCAGGAAACGTGGCTCTCCGTCAGCCACCGTGATCTGCATCCCAGGGCCTGGGAGCAATTCCTCTGGCCGGACCATATCAGGTCGTACCAGGGTCACTGCGGCTCCTGAATCAAGCAAGCCGACTGCTTGCCGGTCACCGACTATGACCGGGGTAAGATGTTTGCTCCGGCCGGCCGGCCGTCTGCTGCAGGTCTGCGCTGAGATGTCCTCCGCTCCTGGCTGTAGGCACCGATGAAACCGGGATAGGGGTGACATGGGACGTCTCGCTGGGAGTTGTTTCCATGACCGGTCCTGGTTCTTTGGTGGAAGCCACCCGCACGTGGGCTACCGGCTTCGCAGCTGGGGTGCGTTGCCATCGATAGGGTCCGTTGGAACGCAGGGGTTCCGGGCAATCTGGTCTGAGGTGACCAGTGCTGTTGCAATTGTAGCACCGGCGCTCATGCCGGAGCTCTCCCGCCTTCTGTGACCCGCTGCCCGCAGGCGGCTTTTGGGTCCACTGGGTGGTACTCACAGCATTCTTGGCTGGCACCGGCGCGATCGCCGCTTTGGCTGGTGCCTTGGTGGTCATCTGGGAACGGCTGACCACATAGTCATCTGCCATCCTCGCCGCCTCGGTGTAGGTCTTGGGCTTTTTATCATACACAAAAGCCCTCACCGCCGGCGGGCACTGCTGCATCAGCTGCTCCTGAAAGATGAGGTCCAGCAGGCATTGGTAAGTCCTGGCCTCAGAGCCCTCCACCCAGTGTAACCCGTACAAAGACATGCGGGTCACATAAGTGACATAGGTCTCCTGAGGCTGTCTCTCCTCCAGCCGGAATTTACCCCGGTAAGCTTCAGGGGTAAAACCGTGCTGAAATAGCAAAAGTTCTTTCAGGTGGTCATAGTCATCAGCAAACTCATCTGTAAGGGCCATCAAGGTCTGCTTAGCCAAGCCGGAGAGTAGCGGGTCCAGGCGTGCAACCCTATGCTGGGGAAGCATCCCGTACCGCCGGCACTGTGTTTCAAAGTTCCTTAAAAACATGTCGATCCGATCAGTGCCTTCCACGTACTTGGTGAGACTGTGCTTGTCCAGTTGGAGTTCATCTTTGCGGGTTTGGACCGGGGGGCAATAAGCGGGTCTGTTCACTGCCATTGAGATAAACTTTAGCCGCTTCTCCGCTGTCCCACGGTCTCCCCACTGGGTGATCAGTGCCAACATTTCAGGGGTAAACGGACTGTTGGCCGCAGCCATCAGTGCCCCTCGTGTTGCACTTGTCCCGGGAGGTGCACTTGTCCCCTCCCCGGGATCCTGCCGCTCCGGCACTGGGTTCAGTCCCTGATCTCCGGGCGGCTGTACAAGGGCAAGCTGAGTCGTATCCTGAGACTCTGCAAGCTCGGCTTCATGTGCTGTGATTGCGGCAATCATGTCCTCGACCTCCTGGTCCACATATTTTAGTCCATAGGCACGGCACTTGTCTTTTAGCTGATTTCTAGTTTTCAGGTAATAGGCATTCTCCGCTTCACTCATGGTTCTGGGTCGCAGCAGGTGAGGTGTTGTGACAACTTGCGTTACTTGTTGCACTAACGTGTGTTCAATATCTTTAGACTCAGGAACTCGCAATTACCCTCGAGTCCACACTAGATCACAGTACCCCGCAGAATACTGTAATCTAGGTCCAGTTCAATCCCACCGCTTCCACCAGTTATTATACAAGCCTGTCACGGTGAGATTATGGCAGGCTGTATAAGTCACACATAAATATATATAACAGAGGATATATATTTATCACTGGGTCTGAACTGGGACGAGTCTTAGATATGATAAAGTATATTTATTCCTTTGGATAGGTGAACACACGAATAATACAGTAACAGACAAGAAGTACACTTACTTTGGGGTTGGTTAATGAGAAGTATATAGCATAGCAATTCTCTCGCAATCAGGTAGCCATCAGATGATAAATTGAAGACAAAGGATACAGGGTGAACATCAGTTTATAAACCTTTTGTGCCCTATCCTTAACATTGAGTACCGTGGATTGGTTTGCAATTAACTCTAGCCAGTGGTTAACGTGGGAACACTTTTTGACCCATGCCCCTGGCTAGTTGGGATATGCGCAGTAGAGCTCTGGGGTCCCATTTCTATAACCCCTCCTCTATATCAGGAATGCCAGCTAGTCTACCAAATGGAGTACCTGGCAGGAAATCCTTTGTTGTGAGGTGTGAAATGGAACACTTGAAGACTACTCTGGTTTGAGGAGTCTCCACCCTCATGCAAACAGTGGAGGTGACAAAATCCTTTGAAACATACTCAGGTCCTAGACATGGGGTCGCCTTATGGCCATATGCTACTCTGGTATGCAAAGGAATTTCCTCTGAGTTTTACCCATCTCTTGGAATACAGTAGGTTGGATAAAACATGAACATATTAAAATATCCGGTTCCTTTGGGTCCAGCAGGTCCAACCTTCCCAGTTCTCAATGCCGGAACTGGGACACCCTATGGTCCAATTTGCGACCTGCTACGACCTGGGAAACCGGAGATACACAAATACACTTAAAACCGTTTTACATTTTAATACACAAAACTCCGCTGTAAATCAAATCACGGTTTTTCACTAAATCCCCATTGAAAAAAACGGGTTCCGCCGCCATAGACTCTCAATGGCAAACCGCCGCCACTGGCGGCTATGGGAATCCCCGCCATAGACTTTCAACGGGGCGATGCCGCCGTTGAAGTCAATGGGGGTTTTCCGCCGTAGCCGGTCAATGGGGTTTGGTCGCCATTGAAGTCTATGGGAAAAATCCCGAACTTTCAAGGGGGTCCATACTCCGTCGGGTTGGTCCCAGAGGGTCAAGGATGGTTCTGCAGTGATGCCGGAGCAGTGGCTACAGATACCCCAAACCCTGACTCTCTGGACCCTCCGGAACCGAAGCTATGGAATGCCAAATTTCTGCATTTGACACTTAGCCGTTTTCCCGAGCTGTTTCTGCCGCCGCCATTGGAACCTATGGCGCGGCCCGCTGTCCTCGGTACGACCCTTATCGGGGGTCCAGGATACGGGTACCCGGTTGTGGTCGAGTGGGGGGAGGTCTAGGAACTAGATAGAAAGAATTTTATTCCTAAGGGCCCTAGAACTGTTTATTCCCATGCCACTTGTCGTTGAACTTGACTTGTAAGTGATCAAAGCTCTCCTATTGAAAATGTATCCGCTTTGCGGTTAAGCGGTTTGGACGGCAGCCAACTTGTTCCTGGAAAGCTCTCTCGAGGGTTTCTCCATTGAAGTTAATGAGCCCATTGACTTTCAATGGGAAACCGCCGCTCTCCCTCTCGGACGCCATCTGCTGGTCTTCTCAGGAACCGGACTCCACAGCAAGATTCACCATTAAAAAGCATTGAGCCCTAATGGCGGCCTATGGGAACCTGCAAAATGGTGCCTGAAAAGGCGGGAAAATTACACAAAGGGCTATAATCACTATACAACTATTAACCCTTGTGCTCCCGGATGGATCCCAGTGTGTGTGTGCTGCAGACCAGATGTTACAATAAAACAGGGGGAACAGGGGAATACACATTTACAGGTTATAACAGGGGTTGAATCACAGTTCTGGGTCTCATCCCAGTTAACCCCTGGTCTTCCTGGTGAGGTCAGGGGATGGCCAAATGGGGTGTAACCCCTTTAATCCCGGGCCACCCCCTTTCTCCCTCTACAGTGTCCAAATGGGACTCTCCTCCAAGTATCCAAATCCATCCTTCACCTGGGGAGAGAATCAGTATCAATTTCTTGGCAATGATATCTGTTTGTGCATATTTACCTGCATTTCCTTTGTATACTTTACATTGATCTTTATATACTGTACACTGTGCTTGGGATACCTTTCTTTGGCTTTTGTGACCTAGGAGTTTGTGTAACAAGTTTCTACACTATAATAATGGTATTGCTGAATTTCTTTAAAATTTCAAAATGACCTTCCTTTCTGAATGTTTTTACCATTACCAAACCCAAGTAATCCTAACTAATCCTAACTATTAATCGTATGCATCCCTCCTTCAACAAACATGTACATGTATATGGTTAAAATACTACCACTGTTTTTTTTTCACTGTTGTAGCCTGTACATTTTCAGTTGCCGCTGTTTGAAAATCAGACAGAACCGGTTCATTTAGGAAAATAAAGTCATTATTATGTCTTCTCTTGTAGGGGCTTGGAGCCATAATATTCTTTACCTCGCCTCTGAAGGCCTTATTTGAAGAACATTTATAACTACTACTTCCGTCTGATTCTTCAGTTCACTTTTTCAACTATTATACGTTTGGAGCTTTTTCATATAACCTCTGCTTTTAACACATACCCTCCCCCTGGCACTGTCATAACCTTGGGCATTAGGCAGTGCAAGGAATCTGCTCTTGGATGGTTGTCAACCCTGCCTGTGAATTGTAACCCATTCTTAGTATAATAAAAAAGGTGCCTAATTACCGTTATTAACATTGCAGATTCTACTGAACTCTTAGCTGTCCGTTCATTCTTTCCACTAATAAGTCACCCATGTTTGATTTGAAAACATGGGGTCAATTCACTATTGCGTCCAGCTTCTCTGATCTCTATTCTCATAACTTCCATCCACATTCCACACAACTCAGTTCACTGTTTCTATCCTGCATGCATTGTTACAAAGCCAGTCATTCTCCACAACACACTGAAACGTGTGGTGCTTTTAAGAGTTCCGCAGTGATTCTGTCCATGAACAGTATAAACAGTTGTGTGAGAATCCCACTATGCTGAAGACATCCATTATGCCTCTTTTTATCCAAATGGGCAGATGTTCAGTTAGAGCTCTTACCACATAGGAGTCATTATCCATTTCCATTTAGAATTACCCATTTTATCGTTTATGATTCCACTCTTTTTGTGCTGATGAGGCTGGAAGTTTAAAGAAAAATTACATTAGACCAGCGGAGCCATGGACGGCAAAGCCTGCCCAAAATTGGCCTATATCCCCTAAATCTGGTTTGGTCTACAAAAACTATCAGGCTCCTCCACTTTCTCTTTTAGAAAAGGGGAGGCTTTTTCCATTGCCATCATCTCAATACAAATGTGTATTTCACCTTCATATTTCCTCAACAGTATATTCAGCATTGCGTTCCACATGCAAACAACTAACCTGCAGTTTGGTTAACCTATTGACAGATCTTTGATTTGAGACCCCTTTCAATTGCATTAATGTTATGCCATTAGCATTAGCCTAAAGTTCTAGAGCCATCAGAAGCTTTCTGTATAATCTGGGAATCTCCCTCTAATAGATTTTAGTCAGGTCTATTCTTTTCTGCAAACCTTCTATAAATTCCCTTGAAAAATCAACTAAACCCCAAAATGTTTTCAATCCTGTGATTGAAGTGGGCCGGGGTAAAATCTGTAAAGCTTTCCTTGTGTAATACTACCCAGGGGCCACCGACATGGGAGGACAGCTGGGACTCCTGTAAAGGGGCCGGGGAGTAAAAGGGCCCGGGACCACTGCCGGCAAACTTAATCTGGCCTGATCTGCAGAGGTGGCCTGCTGGAAGATGTCTATGGAGGTGCCTGTCCAGGCAGGATGCTGTAGACTGGTAGAAGGTAACTTCCCCTGACAGGCACCTCTGTGGGCACCTTCCAGCAATCAGCTTGGCAGGGAAGTCGGCACATGCAGTCAGTGGCTACCTCTCCCTCCCCGTCCCTCCCTCTCCTGAAATGGACTGGGGGTGTCCTGCCGGGGTCAGGAGCGTAGAAGAGCGGAGTCCAGAAGAATTGTCAGGGTCAGGAACAGAGAAGCTAGGAACCGGACAAGACTGTGGAGGCAAGGCTAGCAGTGAACACTTTGCACATAGGAAGGTTTAGGCTCAGCCAATTTGCCAGTGGGCCGGCTATGAAAATTATACTTATTCTGTTGAGGATTTCCATACATTCATTAATAAAGAAGCACAGAAATATTTCATTGTGGAACATGTGAGGGGTTAATTCTGTTCATTCTGTGTTGTCCGGATTACTCAAGTCAATGTACTCAGACTCAACTATGACATATGAAGGCACATCTAAATGCAATTACACCATGTATTGTGATCCTTTTAATACTACTGGACAATTACAACGTTTTTATAATAGCTCAGGACATTTTAGTGATCCCAGGACAGGAAGGTTAGGTTCAGGTACGAAAAAACAAATGTAACTTTAAAAGAAGAAATGTATCAAGTTAGCAGTAGTACGTGTGACAAATTCCTCAATTATGGCATGGGTAAAGACTTATATTGGGTTTGCAGCTCTAAAGCATTCATAAGTTTACACAAATATTGGTGAGGTTCTTGTTATCTAGCGTTTGTAGTACCTCCATTCAGAATAACTAAAGACAATCCTTTAAGTTATGTTCATCATTCCGGCAGTTGTTAAGACACAAAAATGGATTACGTTTTAAGAGAATAATCGGGGATTTTAATGCAGTTATTATTTTTAAATACCTGCCACTGGAGTATATGATAATTGGGGTAGGATACAAGCACTTACTCGACTGGTGAAGGAATTTGCTAATGAAACAGAGAATGCATTGGGAGGAATCACTACTGAAATGTTGGCTATTAGATCAATGACCTTACAAAATAAGTAGTGGCAAAGCTGGAGGACTCTTTGAAAGTATCCTCTAGGTGGGACTTGGCATTAGGCAAGTGGTTTGGATCAGTGAGAGTAAAACTGGTGCAAGTACTGATTATATGTGTTTTTGTTGTCATATTCATTGTTATCTCTTGTGTTAAAGGATTGATCTCCAAGCTTACTTCTCAAGTCGTTCCCTCTACGCCCCTCCAAGAAGAAACCCCTCTAATGAAACAATACCCTCCTGATGTGGTCCAACGACAAGGGAAAAACAATTGTGAATGGATATGGAGTGGATGAGACTCCAAGGGATTGAGGAACTGGGCCAAGAGTTATGCCAAGGAATACCCTCTACTAGGGATTGATACGGGGCATTCCAAGAAAAAAATTATACATTTCCCATTGAAGATTTCGAAAAGTATAAAAGAGGGGACTGTTGAATTGGACTGGGGGGCCTCTGGAGAATTATTAGCAGTATTCTGTATCAATTTTATCTGTCACGTAATGTCTCAGAATCCATTTCTGTGTGAAAGAATGTGTTTTTTTGTAAGGATGAGTTTCGCTGACAATAGATTTTCACTCCGAGCCTGTGGCTCAATGCCCAGAATTATAGTGATAAGAATAAGACATATTCTGTTGTTGCACAGAATTATAGTGATAAGAATAAGACGTATTCTGTTGTTGTATAGAATTATAGTGATAAGAATAAGACGTATTCTGTTGTTGTACAGAATTATAGTGATAAGATGTACCCTGACATACTTTGTTGTTGTACTGAGCTGTTTTGAAGCAGTTTTTACTAATGTTTAGTGACCTTTAAGATGATAGGCTTAGAATAGGGAGTAGCCTGCGTGATCACTGAATTTATTTATAAAAATGTATTTATAAAAATGTTTTACCAGGAAGTAATACATTGACAATTACCTCTCGTTTTCAAGTATGTCCTGGGCACAGAGTTATAAAAAATACATGTTACAATAAAAGAACAGGGTTATACAGCGGACTCACAGACATTTCACGGACAGATAGAGTTGGAAAATAGGGAAGGGCTTTTGAGTTTCAGATTGAAATAGAGAAGCTTTTACATCAGCGAACAGCAGCAAATGGCTCACACCCTTTGGCTGCCTTTCTGCTGCGCCAAAGACTGTCTGCCTTTGGAGCAACGCAGATGTACACTGGGGTGGTTTAGATTTAATCTGTTGAAGCTGTGAACAAAAAGTTCTTTGTGTCCTCATGGCTCATTAACATTCCAGTGGGTGGGGTTGACGTTGCGCAAAGTACAAGCACATGTAAACCTTTAGCACGCTGGTCCTGTGCAGAGGGGAGCAGTCCTTGGGGAGCCCTAGCAGGCTGTCCGCCTTTGGGGCAACGCAGATGTACAGAATATATGCATCACGTCACTATAATCTGCCTATGTTAGACAGTGAATATGAAAAGTGTATATAAAGCCTGCTTAGGACCTCCCCTTGCAGGGTCTCATTGACTTTCTCGTAGGATCATACTGTACTGTATGCTGTTTAGGCAATAAACTACTCAATAGTTTGAACCTGTGTTTGCTCTTATCTATGTGAATTTGCAAACATCCACACCTCCCTCTCTCTCTAACTTTCCCCTCTCTCTCTCTCCTTCCCCCCTCTCTCTCTCCCCCATCCTTCCCCCCTCTCTCCCTCTCCTTACCCTCTTTCCTTCCCTCTCTCTCCCTCTCCTACCCCCACCTCTCCCACCTGTCTCCCTTTCCACTCCCCCCCCCATATCTTATTCTTCCATCCCTTAAGGAACACACAATACGCTGTTGGGTGTGGGATTAATGGGTGGGGTATGGGGAGATGTGGGGGCATATCATGGGGAGATGGGGGGATTAATCAGGGGGAGCCCTGCTCCTTTAATTTGTCCTGGATCCCAACATTTTTATTGGCGACCCTGGTAATACCCAACAAAAAGACTGCTTGTGAGCACAATATAGATCAGTGTTTTTCAACAGGGGTCCTCTGGGCATCCCATGGGCATCCCCAAAGGGTTCTGTGCAATTTTCAGGTCATTAGAAAATTGTACCAAATACAGAAGAATTTACAATGCATCTGAGGGTTGGGGTTCCTTACAATGCATCTGATCTCAGACACGCTATTAGAGAGGGTTGGGGTTCCTTATAATGCATTTGATCTCAGACGTGCTATTAGAGAGGGTTGGGGTTCCTTACAATGCATCTGATCTCAGATGTGCTATTAGAGAGGGTTGGGGTTCCTTACAATGCATCTGATCTCAGACGTGCTATTAGAGAGGGTTGGGGTTCCTTACAATGCATCTGATCTCAGACATGCTATTAGAGACTGTTGGGGTTCCTTACAATGCATCTGATCTCAGACGTGCTATTAGAAAGGGTTGGGGTCCCTTACAATGCATCTGATCTCAGAAATGCTATAAGAGGGGGTTGGGGTTCCTCAGAATTTCACTATATAATATATATATTTCTACTTACCTAAACCAGGGAGTCTGGTTCCCTGACGTCCGGGGACCCCTGTTTCAAGAAATATCTGCACCAGGCAAGAATATTTGCTTGGTAGATACAAAATGGCCGTGGGGTTGTGCGGAGTCTCGTGCCAAACACTGGCATCAAAAAAATTAATATTTTGGTAACCTTGGGGTCCCTGAAAGTTTGGTGTCAACAGAACAGCTTTGGAGCACCCTTTTATTTAGGCAAGTAAATAAAATAAAAATAGGAAATTGTTGCTTTAAATCTTTTGAGATAAAATTGTAACAGAACAAACAAACACAAATACACAATGAGACGGCACAAAAATCAGTGTTTCAATTTGCGAAGGGAGTGGAGGGTGCAAATACATTTTTAAAAAAAAGCTTTTCGAATCTCCTAATCTCAGGCCCTCGTCTTCTGATTGGTTCAGTCTGAGCTCAGCATTGAGGGTCAGGGAGGTGGGACAAGAATTGTACTTGATAAAGTCCAAGCCGAGATCTGGGACAGCAGAGAAGTTTATGACTCCGGGAGTTGAATCTGACGGATCAGACCAACCATGGAACTCAAGGAAGATTCCTGCATTGTGATGAATGATGGGCATAAAATCCCAGTCCTTGGTGTTGGAACATTCACCTCAGAAAAGGTTAGTGTGTAACACGCTGTTCCAAGCGTGTTCTTTTTATGCTCCGTTTAGTTGGAACAGGAAATGGCTTCAGTGGCTCTCTGCAAGAGAGGGTTGATAGATAGGGTGAAACATACAGGACACCTACAAGCTCATATTGAACCCCCAAAATAACCACAACATATATATATATATAAGCACTAGCTGAGAGACCCGGCGTTGCCCGTGAGTTAAATTTCCCGCTAGGGGTGGGGGGACAGTGGACAGGATGGGAGGGACACAGTGGACAGGAGGGGGGGGGACAGTGGACAGGAGAGGGGACACAGTGGACTCCTGGGGGGGGGCAGTGGACAGGAGGGGGGGGGACAGTGGACAGGAGTGAGCACCGGGGAGGGAGGTGACTGAGCGCCGGGGAGGGAGGTGACTGAGCGCTGGGGAGGGAGGTGAGTGAGTGCCAGGGAGGGAGGTGAGTGAGTGCTGGGGACAGAGGTGAGTGAGCACTGGGGAGGGAGGTGAGTCTGATGGGGGGGGAGAGGACAGAGAGAGAGAGAGAGAGAGAGAGAGAGAGAGAGAGAGAGAGAGAGAGAGAGAGAGAGAGTGTGTGTGTGTGTGTGTGTGTGTGTGTGTGTGGCCGAGGGGGAAAAGAGTGGCAGTTGGGTGACATCAGACCATCCAATCTGATTGGCCAGAGGCTGAAGACCAATCAGATTCACCGCAGATAGCACTAACTTTTCGATTTTATATATTAAGATATAAGTGTCACAGAGGAGTGCTACTGAGCATGGCAATATATATTTAAAACCAGAGACAGAACATAAAACACAGGCAGAGCTCAGTGCACATCCAGTGAAACTTATACACGGTACAGTGCCTAAATATATATGTATAGATATCTATTAAATAAAATGGTCTTTTAGTTTAACATTATGGCCAAATTGTTGTAAGCCCCTGAGCCACTACACGGCAGACCACATCTCAAGGGTCCCTAACAGTAATATATAAATTCTTAATAACCTGTGCATTACAGAAGAATGATTTATAATAAATCTGTCAAAATTAGTTGCATAGTTCTAAGTCTGATTGAAGCTTTTATTAACCTGTACATTACCAGGAAAAGCACTCTGTATTAGATTTGTCACAATCATACTGCAAGCAAGCAAGTTCCCTGAGAGTGGGAGATGCTATGTAGTGAGCTTTTAACCATTTAAATGTGGCAGGCGGTGAGCTTCAATTAGGTAGGAGGTTGCCACCCACCAATCAGCTAAGAATAGCTGAACAAGAATTGTAAAACATACAGGACACCTGCAAGCTCATATTGAACCCCCAAAATAACCACAACATATATATAAGCATATAAGTGTCACAGAGGAGTGGTACTGAGCATGGCAATATATATTTAAAACCAGAGACAGAACATAAAACACAGACAGAGCTCAGTGCACATCCAGTGAAACTTATACATGGTACAGTGCCTAAATATATATGGATAGACAGTGTTCGACAAATCACCCAAAAATCTACTCGCCCAACCAAAAAATCTACTCGCCACCTAGTCCCGCCCAACTCCGCCCCTAGTCCCGCCCCCAACTCCGCCCCTAGTCCCGCCCCCAACCCCGCTTTAAAATAAAATATATAAATAAAATACATTTAATAAATTCCTAGTCAGAACAACATTCGTTTTTGACATAAATGTATTTATTGTATTACATTATACTACAATTAGTCGTGTGTGTGTGTGTGTGTGTGTCAATGTCGGATCTAGAAATAAAAGCCAGATGTGAATGACTAGTTTCCTGAACCCTTAACCAGTGTCTGGACGTCGGCGCTTCACAGAGAGACAGAGAGAGACAGACAGACAGACAGACACACACACACAGAGCGGCACACCCACACACACACACACACACACACACACAGAGAAAAAGAGACACACAGAGAAAGAGAGACACACAGAGAAAGAGAGAGAAAGAGAGACACACACACTGAGAGAATGAGAGACAGAGAGAGTGCGACAGAGAGCGAAGAAGAGAGTGCGACAGAGAGAGCGAAGAAGAGAGTGCGACAGAGAGAGCGAAGAAGAGAGTGCGACAGAGAGGGAGAGGGCAACACAGGAAGAGGGTGACACAGGGAGATGGAGAGGGTGGGTCTCACAGGGAGAGGATGACACGGAGAGGGAGAGGGAGGGTGACACAGGGAGCGGGACAGGGTGACACAGGGAGAGGGAGAGGGTGACACAGGGAGAGGGTGAGAGGGAGAGGGTGACACAGGGAGAGGGTGAGAGGGAGAGGGTGACACAGGGAGAGGGTGACACAGGGAGAGGGAGGGTGACACAGGGAGAGGGAGGGTGACACAGGGAGAGGGTGACACAGGGAGAGGGTGACACAGGGAGAGGGAGAGGGTGGGTGACACAGGGAGAGGGAGGGTGACAGGGAGAGGGAGGGTGACAGGGAGAGGGGGAGGGTGACACAGGGAGAGGGTGACACATGGACAGGGAGAGGGTGACACAGAGAGAGGGAGAGGGTGACACAAGGAGAGGGTGACACAGGGAGAGGGAGAGAGAGGGAGAGGGTGACACAGGGAGAGGGAGAGGGTGACACAGGGAGAGGGAGAGGGTGACACAGGGAGAGGGAGATGGTGACACAGGGAGAGGGAGAGGGTGACACAGGGAGAGGGTGACACAGGGAGAGGGTGACACAGGGAGAGGGTGACACAGGGAGAGGGCGACACAGGGAGAGAGTGACACAGGAGAGGGTGACACAGGGAGAGGGAGGGTGACACAGGGAGAGGGAGGGTGACACAGGGAGAGGGAGGGTGACACAGGGAGAGGGAGGGTGACACAGGGAGAGGGAGGGTGACACAGGGAGAGGGAGAGGGTGACACAGAGAGAGGGAGAGGGTGACACAAGGAGAGGGTGACACAGGGAGAGGGAGAGAGAGGGAGAGGGTGACACAAGGAGACAGAGAAGGTGACACAGGGAGAGGGAGAGGGTGACACAGGGAGAGGGAGAGGGTGACACAGGGAGAGGGCGACACAGGAAGAGGGTGACACAGGGAGAGGGTGACACAGGGAGAGGGTGACACAGGGAGAGGAGGGTGACACAGGGAGAGAGAGGGTGACACAGGGAGAGGGAGGGTGACACAGGGAGAGGGAGGGTGACACAGGGAGAGGGAGGGTGACACAGGGAGAGGGAGGGTGACACAGGGAGAGGGAGGGTGACACAGGGAGAGGGAGGGTGACATAGGGAGAGGGTGACACAGGGAGAGGGAGAGGGTGACACAGGGAGAGGGAGGGTGACACAGGGAGAGGAGAGGGTGACACAGGGAGAGGGAGAGGGTGACACAGGGAGAGGGTGACACAGTGAGAGGGAGAGGGTGACACAGGGAGAGGGAGAGAGGGTGACACAGGGAGAGGGTGACACAGGGAGAGGGAGAGGGTGACACAGGGAGGGAGGGTGACACAGGAGAGGGAGGGTGACACAGGGAGAGGAGGGTGACACAGGGAGAGGGAGGGTGACACGGAGAGGGTGACACAGGGAGAGGGTGACACAGGGAGAGGGAGAGGGTGGGTGACACAGGGAGAGGGTGGGTGACACAGGGAGAGGGAGGGTGACACAGGGAGAGGGAGGGTGACATGGAGAGGGGGAGGGTGACACAGGGA
>NC_134487.1:288688684-288757642 GCF_040206685.1 Ascaphus truei
CAGCACCATTACAAGATTCATCCATGTGCCGCTGCTCGCAAATTGCACCATGTTTGATACATGCCACCCATGGTTTAAATATATCTTTAAAGGGGCAGTGCTCCTTCTCTACAGGTCTGTTAAATTCAAGCATATCAGCTACTTATGTTTATCTGTTTGTCTAATTATGGATTCATAATTACTTTATCAGCAATGGAGAAAGCAAAACGGAAAATTCACCTGGAAATTTGAACAATTACAAAAACATTTGTTTACCAAGTAAATAAAAAGTAGATATTATAGATTTTCTTTTTAAACACGTCGATCAGTGCAGCTAAATGTATTAACCCTGTGAGCGCCAGAAGCGCCAGTATGCCACAGCCCCTGTGGCAAATTGCGATCACATGGCAGTAATGTTACTTAGTGGAGGTGCACAGGAGAGGAAGAGACCTTTTCCGGCCTGTAGGAGACGAGTGCAGAGTTATAGCCAGGGAGACTTATTGGGAAAAATAAACATTGGCTTTTATTCAGCCCGTAGCTTCAAACAATACAGGTTTAAGGCAGCACACAAAATAAACAAAACAGCCTATCCCCCTGTAGGTGCCAACACACTCTCCCAGTCCCTATCTGAAGGGCTGGGGATGTAGGACTCTTTCCAGTCTCTGCCCACAATGTCTAAGGCCTGGGACCCGGTGCGCCCGGCGGCGCGGGCGGCCACACGCGAGTTCCCCACCAGCAGGGGAATCCTGCGGAGCCGGTCCCGGTAACCCCCGTGGCTGCACAGCTTACTACACGCTGTGACGCGTCAGCCGCTATGGGATACAAGAGAATGGTGATCCCTAGCGTTGACACGTCACGTGGTGTGGCTGTAAGCCAATGGGGAGGGGAGGCTTCGGGAGGAGGAGAGGCTTCGGGGAGCGGGGAGGAGTGTGGAGTGAAAGCAGCGTGAGTGCCTGTCTGTGTGTGTGTCTGAGTGCGTGCGTGCCTGTCTGTGTGTGTATGTGTGTGCCTGAGTGCGTGAGTGCCTGCGTGTGTGTGTGCCTGTCTGTGTGTATGTGTGTGTGTGTGTTGCTTTACTTACCTTCAATCAGCAGCCCGAGGCCGTGGAGGGGGGGGGGAGAGTAGCGGGTCCCTCCGCTCAAGCCACGCCCCCCTCCCGCTCAAACCTCCCACTCCCGCCCACCTCCCACTCCGGCTCCCGCTCCCAACAGACCGCATATCGCGGTCTGTGTATGTCAGCGCCCCGCCTGTCTGCAGTGCAGGCGCGCTGACTCTGGGAGCGGGGCCTTAGCCTTAAGAGGTACCTGTATGCAGGGGGCTTTTAATATAAGTCTCCAGTTCTGGGTTGGTGCGTAACTTGATTAAGTGCATTACTTGAAAGATACAGTAGATAGAAATCAATTAGTAATATATCAAAAGTATCTGGGGCTCCTGCTTTAGTTTTTTCATAGGTTCTCAACAGAAAAAAGATACCATTAAAACTTGTTTATTTGTAGAGTGCTGAAAATGAACTCAGCCCTGCTATGTGCCCCATTGAAGTGGCCATTGAAGTTGGATATCGCCACATTGATTGTGCCTTCATATTCGGCAACGAGCCAGAGGTTGGCCAGGCCATAAAGGCGAAGATTGCAGATGGGACAGTGAAGAGAGAAGACCTGTTCTGCAGTGGGAAGGTATCTAGACAAATGTCATTGTTTGATCTTTGATAAATGTGGTGCTGTTTATGTCAAGAAACATTGATTCATGGTTGTGCTCGTCCTCAGAACTTGAAGGCCTATGGGGCCTATGCTACAGATGCAGCGACCGTTATTCGAACATTTCACGCGGTGTATACCTCGGAATACCCATTTATTTATAAAATATTTTACCAGGAAGTATTACATTGAGAGTTACCTCTCGTTTTCAAGTATATCCATGTCATGGCTCGTAATTTCTTCCAACCTTACCGCCTTAAGACATGAGTGCAGAAAATTGCATTTTAGTGTTCTGGTTTTTAAACGCCTGAAATTTACACAGAAGCACAGTAGCACAGTACTGTACACATTACAATTCATTCATTTCTGCCAAGGATACGTGAATTGAATTGCACCCAAAGAAGCAGAATCCATGAAATTCAAACAAAGAAACCGCGATAAACACGTGTGCCTGGTGTGATTGGCCGCATGAGTGCCGTGTGGAATACAGCAGAGCACACCAAAAATGGCTCTGGGAAATGTTCGAATAACGGCCGCTGCATCAAAAAACGCCGGGCCATATAAAATCGACATTTTTGAGCGTTGCTAACACAGTATCCAGAAAGCCTCGATTACCTGTGATAGCAAAATTCCAAAAACGGGAGAGTAGCCGGTGGCGTGATGATCGCCTCTCTGAAAAGGCCTTACCCGGCGATTTCTTTCAGCTGCAGAGAGAGCCGCCTCTCACTGCGCAAATTAATGTATTTTAATATAAATTTTATTACTAGTTTAGAGGAGCAGGGGGTCTCCAGAGCAGAACCGCGTTGATTTCAGGTCCAGGGACCGCCTGCTCTCGAGATACAGGCCCCGTTATGGGGTGCCGGTATCTCCTATGCATTTTATTCCCACGGTCATGTGACGCGGAACACTTAAATGCATAGGAGATACCGGCACCCCATAATGGGGTCTGTATTTCAGGAAGCAGGGGGACCCCGGACCTCAAATCAACACGGCTCTGCTCCGGAGACCACTGCTCATACACTAGTATTAAAATTTATATTAAAACAGCTGCTACCCACAATAATCATTATAATAACAACAACACTAATACCCACCTCCTCTACCCCAACATGATTGATACCAGAGGCTGTGGGCCCTCAGTGGTCCCGCGGGTGTCTGGGGGCACTTGGGTGGTCCCCACTGCCTGCGGTACCAATCCTGTGGCAAGATTTTTTTTTTGCCATACATTTAAATAAATACACCCCACCCCCAACACATAGAGTACAGTAATGGACAAAATAACTATTATCCAGATATGGATAATAGGTCATTTGCCCATTATTAAATAAAACATTAGCCAGCCAGCATAAATAAAGTAAATAAACCTTTCTACTTACCCCAGCCATCCTGAAGGGCATCCTCATCAGCATACTGCAGGGCCATGTCCTCCAATGCCAGCAAGAATGCAAGAAAAAATAGAATCTAATGGCCCCTAAACCCTTAATCACCTTAGCGGTTAATAACCGCTATAGTAATTAAGGGGTTAACCCCGTCCCCCACTACCCACCCGGGAGGCCTAACCACCCACCCCGGGACCACTATACCTACCCTATAACAATGTATTGGCACAGTGGTACATCATACCCATATAATATGGGCATGATAAGCCACTATAGCAGTCACACTAATAAAAAAGCATGAAGGCCAAAAATATACAATAATAAAAAGATACACAAGCACCAGCGGGCACCCAGACACCCGGAGGGACCACCCAAGGGCCCCAGACACCCGTGGGGACCCCCTGAGGGCCCCCAGACACCCGCGTGGACCACCCAAGGGCCCCTGGACACCTCCGGGGAACACACAAGGCCCTCCTGACACCTGCGGGGACCATCTGAGGACACCCGGACATGAACAGGGACCATCAAGGACACATGCAGGGACTACCCGAGGATCCCAGTGGGCCCCCAGACACCCGCAGAGACAACCTGAGGACACCAGCAGGGACCACTCAAGGATCCCCTGACACCAGCGGGCCCCCAAACACCAGCAGAGACCACCTGAGGACCCAAGAAGAGACCACCTGAGGACCCTCATACACTCATGGAAACTACCCGAGGGCCCCCGGACACCCACAAGGACCACCCAAGTGTCCCCTGACACCCACGGGTACCACCCGAGGGTCCCAGACACACGTGGGGACCACCGGAAGACCCCGGACACTCGCGGCCTCTTGTATCAATCATGTGGGGGTAGAGGAGGTGGGTATTAGTGTTTATTGTGGGTAGCGGGGGTGGGTGAAGGGGGTCCTTGGTGGGTAGCGGGAGGGGTTAACCCCTTCATTGCCTTAGCGGTTAACTTCTAAGGTAATGAAGTTGACTGTAAAAGCATTTTTATTGCATGGGATTCATGCCGGGGGTCTCCGGTGCTGATATTAATGGATTTCAGCTCCGGAGACCCCCGGCATCAATTCGATAGAGGAAAAGGGCATTTTTTTTTCTCTAAATCCCGTCTCGTCGCATCTCAGCAGCTTCTCACCAGCCTCACGCCAAGTTTTCCTGGCGTGAGGATGTTTGAAGAAACTCGCCATTCTAGTGCCGCGATTAGCCTCGATAGGCCTCTAAGCTAATCGAGGCTACTAGAATTGCACAAGTTTCAGAACCTGCCGATAAGTTGCTTATCTTAGCGGCGATTTTTTAGTTTTTTGAAGGATCAAAATTTTGGCGATTCATTCTTTTATCGCCCACTTATCAAAGGCTTACTGATTAGCAGTAGGCATTTTGCCCGATAAGTGGCTTATGAATGCACATAGCTTAGGCCCCTATATGTGCATTAGAACTTTGGAGAACATTAAACGGACTACACATACTTTTCAGGTCTTCCATGTAGGTTTTATGGAGCCTTCCTCTAATCCAGCGGTGCGCAAACTGTGGGGCGCGACCCCCAGGGGGGGCGCGACACTGCCGATGGGGGGCGCGGGGTTTACAGAGGCCCCGCGCGCTTCCCGAAGGCACTTAAATTAAGTGCCGGGGTAGCTGCAGGGCCTCTGTAAACCAGCTTACCATGGCTCCGGCGGCTTCCTCCCTGTGTCGCCATGGCAACGCGGCGTCAAAATGACGCTGCGAGGTCATGTGACGTCACGTTGCTATGGCAACGTGACGTCATTACGCCGGAGCGCGGGTAAGTTGGGGTTGGGAGGGGGGCGCGGGAGTGAGGGGACAGCCGGCAGGGGGGCGCAGGGAAAAAAGTTTGCGCCCCCCTGCTCTAATCAACGCTTCCCCTTTCCAGTGCTAAACTGAATTGATTCATTCTCCCTCTGCCTTTTCAGCTTTGGGCTACTTTCCATGCACCCGACATGGTTCGTCCAGCCCTGGAGAGATCCCTGCAGGATCTTCAGCTGGAATACATGGATCTGTTCATCATCCAGTCACCCATTGAGCTTAAGGTCAGTTTATCCAATAATTGAGTTACAGTATATAAAAACCTAAAACTGGAATGCAGATGCTAATGCCAATTACTGACTATAGGGATATAGTGTATGGTGCAGCACCCTAAATTCCACTCTGCAAACTTGACATTCTATAAAAATTAAATTTGCTGTTTTTTCTTATGTAACTACAACACACAACATTGGAGTAGTTTTGCTTTTCCCTGTGTCCAGAAGCAACGTACATTTTCCTGTCTTGCCTTCAAATACTGGACAAGTTACCCAATTACCTGAGCAGACTTCTACCCCCTACTGTATACAGCACTTATCTTAGATCTGCGTCCAGAACCCTGTTTAGGTTCCAAGGTTCAATAAAGAAGCTCTTCCTTCTTCTACCAAACACCCAACTTCTGGAACAATTTTCAGTCTCTCAAAACGACCTCCAGTTTAAGGATTTTTAAGACTTCAACGGTTTTATATTTAAATGTAACTGTCCCTGCCCTTATCGAGTTTACACCAGTGTCTGTAATACTGTCTACTCAGAATGCGTTACCTTTTTGAGGGTGCAGGCTGGGCATCGGTAAACAAAGATGGTCGCCAGAAACGTTATTCACTCAAGCAGCAGCTTTATTGTTACATCAAGACACAATGATCTTGTTATGGACATAACTGCATTCTCCCTGACCTGACCAGCCTGGACCTATCTTCTGTAGCTGCCCCTATCTCCGATCAATAGGGAGGTGCTGAGGCTTGATCCATTGGGTTTCATCTCTTTAGGGTCCCAGTCAGGACTTGTGCTCCCAAGAGATGGATACAGAGATAATCAGCCTCTTCTAAAAGTACTTAGTAAATCTGCTTAATGTCCCTTTTTTTCTCAGTTATTGCTAATTATTGGACTTTTCCACAGTTAGCCTATAAAGTTAATGACTCCTTGTTGCTTTACAATGCCTGTCACCTTCTCTGGCAGCAAATGGGATTAAATATGAAAGAACCCAGGGTTCAGCACAGGTGGCTCAATCAGTCCCTGCTTCAGCACAGGTGGCTCAATCAGAGGTTCAGTCAAAGACTGAGCCTCTGATTGAGCCACCTGTGCTGAAGCTGAGATATCCTGAAAACTTGACCTGTTAGGGGGGGGGGGGGCAACCGGAGTTGAGCACCCCCAAAATAACCAATACAAACTGCATTGAAAGTGTTACAGGGCTTGGTGCAGTCCAATAGATGTTTCTTTTAGGTCCCTAGAACTATAGTGCGCTCCGGCCAGTGACCTGTTTAAGGGGCCACACCTGTCTGATTAATGCTTTCATTTTACCAAACTCTGGTACCAATAAGTATGTTAAATCTATTTGTAAGGATGGTGAGCTAAGACATGGGAGGTGTTTGATTTCCCCGGGCTGCTCCCTTTTGTGTGATGTCAATGTGTGATCAACAAGAGTTTGCACAGGAAAAGCCCCCTGTCACCTATCTTTTTTACTTCTCTGATAAGCACATGGTGGGTCCGCAGAGGAAACACGTAATTGACAAACACTCTCCCAGTTAGAGACTCGGATGGAATAGAACTTGTAATTACTTTCTAAAGAAACACAAGCAGACAAATATTTGCTTTAAGCATGGTTACATTTGTTAAGGAAGACAATTAAATTGTTAAATTCTTTTTACAAAATTTTGTTTTTGAAAACTTGGGAATGCACCTTTTCAGTGGGGCTGAACATTAAAAAAAATAGGCTGAATAAATCCCTGAATGTTATAATATACATTATTATTATTTCTTTTTAAGCCTGGAGAGGACCTCTTTCCAGTGGATGAAAACGGCAGCAGTATTTATCACAACACAGATATTTGTGATACCTGGGAGGTACGGAGTGTACACACAGGAGCCAGTAACACGGACCATGTGTCTATTGAATCAGTGGTTCCAGTTCATAGACACAAACAGTAGCACCAATCTCATATTCTTTTACCAACAGAAATGCTGGGAGTTGTAGTTCTGCTGGGGATTTACTGTACTAAATACACTTAGGCCACAAGCCCTGTCTGTGATTTTATAAACAAGTTGATGTTTACATGGGCGTTGGGATAAAGGTGGGCTGTTTGTTAGTCATTTCCTGCCCTTCTGGTATATAGAGTATACTCACCCTTGTATGGGATAAGGGTGGGAATCACTAGTAGACTTTGGGAGTTCTTAATTTAAATTATCATATTGCCAATCGGAGCACTATCGCATGAAAATGCCCAGTCAATCTGAGTTTCTGTGCATTAATGCCCCGATCGGCACTATTGCAGTTTATTGCACTGTACTCATGAATTTCAATTTTGCCCAGTGTCTGAAAAGGAGATTGTACAGGAGCTCATAAAGCTAAACAATCAATGTTGGCCTGACCAATTGCAATATAAGTTCCTACGTCTTGGTGCCCCCGTCGTTGCTAAACCAATTGTCTTCATAATCAACTCAATTTTGTCTTCTGGGCAAATCCCTAAGGCCTGGAAAACCCTGTCTTCAAAAGTGGTGACAAATATATTGTCTCTAACTACAAATTTATCTCTATTCAACTGGTAGTAACGAAAAGAGCAAATAGCGCACAGCCAGGGAGTCAGGTGGTAAAAAGTAAATTCCATTTATTGCAGTCCATGACCAGTAAAATCATCACCCCAGGGGAACATGGACCGTTGACTGGTGCAATATTCCTAGATTCTGCAAAGATGTTTGATACTGTTGACCACGCCATTATGATAAACAAGTTCCAGTGCTCTGGTATTGGACCACATGCTCTAAACTGGTTTAACTCTTATTTATCAGGAAAATCCCAGCATATGTCTCTCAGGCTCTAACCTCTGGGACATTACCAGTGGGGTTCCCCAAGGCTCTTTTCTTGGGGTTCTTACTTTTGTCTGTCTTTATAGCTGACCTGCCCACAGTTTGTAAGACAACTTCTCTGCACAGGTATGCGCTGATGATACTATCCTATATGGACGCAGTCCCAGCCTCTTTGACCTTGAAAATGTTTTGTAATCTGATTTTTCAAAGGCTGAAAACTGGATCACCCAAAACAAACTGTTTAAATACAATGACAAACAGTAACTATGGTGTTTGGGACTAAGGCTACATTTCTTAAGCTTCCCATGACAGAGCTACTGATTATATCTGGCTCTGACATTAATCTTGCCTCGGGTACTAGCTTTAAATATTTGGGTATGTGGCTTGACTCCCATTTAACATTTGGTTTGCATACCAACAAACTGACATCTAAAAACTAACCCCAAACTGGGTGTACTTTATAGATATAGATCCTGCCTAAGCACATTGGGCAGAAAGCGCATTACACAGCAGACGCTAATGCCAATTATTGACTGTGGAGAGGAAACTTGAATTTTTTTACCACTCAATATGCCGTTTTGACTAACTATGTAACTTCAACACCAGTAACGATTATGTGATATGTTAACTGAACTAGGTTGGCTATCCCTTGAGTTCAAATACAATGTACATCTTTCCTGTCTCGCCCCTTCTGTACACAGCACTTATCTCCTTAGATCCGCATCTGGGAACCCTGCTCATAGTCCCATTGTTCAATAAAGAATCTGGTCGCTCTTCCTTTGCGTGTCGGTCACCCCACTTCTGGAACAATTTACCAGAGTCCTTCAAATCTGCTTCTTGTTTAAGTTCCTTTAAGAGTTCGCCTGTTTCCCAATTTTAAACACGTTTGGAACTGTAAATTGTAATGTTGTCAACTTTATTTTGTGCCCAGGGCATACATGGAAACGAGAGGTAACATTTTACATATTTTTTTTTCCTGATAAAATATTTTATGAATAATAATTAACCCCCTGTGACACTAAACACACGTGTGCTTTCCAGGCTATGGAGGCGTGTAAAGACGCAGGGCTGGTGAAGTCCATTGGAGTCTCCAACTTTAACCGCAGACAGCTGGAACTGATCCTCAACAAACCGGGACTGAAGCACAAGCCCGTCTGTAACCAGGTAACTACAACTACACTCGTCATATTCACCAGTATGTATACACGCTGTACACTAGGCCAGGGGTGCGCAAACTTCCTCGGCTGCGCCCCCCCTGCCTGCTCTGCCCCTCGGTCGCACCCCGCCCCTTACTTTGAATGTGGCGCGGTGTCATGTGACGTCACGTGACCCACGTAGTCTTTTGATGCCGCGTTACCACGGCGACAGGCATCAAAATGACACTGCGGCATAATTTGACGCCCGTCGTCATCGAGACGCGTGAACCAAAGCACTTTAGTTAGTGAGTTTACAGAGTACTTTTTGTCTGAAACGCGTAGGAGGTTGCACAACTCCCTGCGGTGATGTTGATTTTTTGAATAAAGTATTCTGCATGTTTACCACCTGGCTCCCTGTCCGTGCGCAGCTTTTTTCTTCTCTGGTTACTTTCCTTTTCAGGTAGAACACATTAATCCCCTTTTTTTGATCAAAAATCAAGAGAATGACAGAAAATGTGTTGGGCGTTATAGTGCAGGGCTGCAGACAGCTTTCCGAGGCCCAGGACTAGAGATTCTATGGGTCCCCCCTCCTCCTCCTCCAGGGTCAGTGGCCTTGGGATACCCCCATCTTTCACATCTTCCATTTCTCTATCCCACCTCTCCCATCCCTCTCTCACCCCCACCACTCCCAATCTAACGCCCCCAACATAATAACCCCCCATCCAACATCCTACCCCCCCCCCCCATAACACAGCCTCCCTTAAAACACAGACACATACACCACCCCTTATCTTGGTGGGGGCAAGATGCCTCCGGTGCTCCGCCGATCCGGAAGTTGAACCCAACTTCCGGTGTTCAGAGGCGAGATTTACACCGGAGGTCAGACCTACTGCAGGGGAGGAGAGAGAGAGGACCGCTTCAGGAGGAGAGAGAGAGGACCGCTACAGGAGGAGAGAGAGAGGACCGCTACAGGAGGAGAGAGCCGGGGCCTGGCAGCCGGACAAAGATATTGGGTCAGATCTCTGGCCAGGCCCAACTGCCCAAAGGCCCCCTACAGCCACCAGGCCCAGGACAGTTGTCCATGTGTGCCATGTGTGTGTTGCATTGGGGGTGCTTTGTGTGTGTTGCAGGGGGTGTGCCATGTGTGTGTGTTGCAGGGGGGATTTGGGGGCCATGTTTGTGTGTGTGCAGTGTGGGGAATTCAATTTTGTGTGTGCTGGAAGGGAGTGGGTGTTGCATTGGTGGGGTATTTTGTGTGTTGGGAGAGAGGGTATTATGTCTTTTGAGGAGGGGAGTATTGTGTGTATTGATGAGAGGGTGGTATTATGTGTATTGATGAGAGGAAAACACGAAAAATTTAGGGTCGTCAAAAAGGTATGGGCCTAAAAGCGGCAAAATTGTAAATCCGCCACTGAATCAATCTATAACTTCTGCTGAGAACTGCCCCTCCCGACCATTTATCTTCATCTTGCACTTTACTCTCTGGGGTGAGAAAGAGAACAGTTAGGGCTCTTCCAGAAAGAGCGATCCAGAGAAATTAGCAATGAATCTCAATGTACTACAGCCTCTTTCATAAATGACACCCCAAACCTGAGCTAGCAGTCTCTTGTTTCCACAGATGAAAAGTAGACACCTTGTTAAGCTTATCTATCTATACTAGATCTTGAAAGTGGTGTGGCCTGATTCTCATTTGTCCCTTTGTGTGCTGTGGTTATCACAATGTTTCATGGCTGGAGTGGTAAATCGCTTAATCCTAAACTGTTCCATTCCCTCCGCAGGTAGAATGTCACATCTACCTGAATCAGAGCAAACTGCTGGCTTTCTGCAAGTCCCAGGACATCGTGCTGGTGGGATACTGCGTGCTGGGGTCCAGCAGAGATGAGAAGTGGTAAGAAGCAGCTTGGAACTGGACTTTCTGTATAGTCACCATGAAATCCCTGCTAGGCCAGTACAGCAATAGTTAGAGTTTGTAATACTGTACTACTGTAGGTTGGGGCACATCACCCCTAGATCTGTGTGGTTTTACACATATGAGGGGGAATCCTTGTGTCTCTCGTGTCTGCTCTGCAACATCCAAAAGGTTGAGTGAGGATGGATAAACAGACCTGTCCTACCTCATTGATTTGGAGTGAGCCTCGCTCACTGGGGTACAGTCTCTCTAAATAAATCTAAAGTCTAAAGTCTCTCTAAATCTAATTTATTGGGTCCACTCATTTTAGCCTTTTGACCATAAGAGCGGTTTATAATGATCTATTATTACCGGGGATGATAATACTGTATTAGGCACAGGATGATAAATCAGTTTGCCAAAGACCCCACACTAAGCTCTGAGTAGGAGTATCACAGTGTGACATGACTGGCCGTTAAGACATTGTGATACAATATCCCAGATCGGAGTTTAGTGACTCTCACCCACAGTGTCAGCAGTTAATGTAACAGTCATTTTGTAATCTTAAACATTTAATATCACAAGCTCTACTACTCCTTCAGTGGTTCGCCATTAATCTTCCCCTCGGGCCCAAAAAGAATAATTTTGCCTTTGGGACACCCATTCTCTAAAGTTTGGTGGGTGGGCTCCAAAAATCTGGTTTAAAGGGATTTTTTAAAATGGAGTTTATGGTGAGTAAAAAACCATAACTTCCCATAACTTACTTTGTGTCGGGTTGTAGGCACTACCAGCTTTACATTGCAAGGCCAGTAACCAACCTCACGCTGAGACCCAAAAAGGTGAAACTGGCTATGCACTTTTTTTAATACGAGCAGTAGTAAAAAACACTGTGCAATACAGCAGGCATACGCTTATAGGGGTCCATGTTAAAATAGACAGGGAGCAAAAGGTGACACGTGTGATTGCTTATTTGCATGTCATTACCCAGAATCCCTGGCTGCAGTGTATGTATGTATGTCTTTATTTATGTAGCGCCAAAAGTGTACTCAGCGCTTCACAAAGAATACAGTACAGGGAATTATAATAATACAATAAGTGCAGCAAAATCAGAAAATAGGAAATGAAATCCATGCCCCAACGAGCTTACAATCTTAGAGGTTTGATGCGGAACTTACAGAGACAGCAGGTGAGGGAATAAGTGCTGTAGATGGTAGTGCTTTGTCACAATGGGTGGTAGGAGTGACTGAGTGTGGGACGGTAACCATGAGGCTATTGGGATGCTTGATTTGTGGGGCAAGTTTTAAGGTTAATCTTATACTATATTAGTGAAAGCACTGTATGCCTGCCTGCCTGCCTGCTGGATGTCCGGTGTCCCTAGGGAAATCTCATTGGTCCCTTTGGCCGCCCCCGCACGTCTCTCATTGGCCTGAGGCGGAGTGACGGGCCAAAGGACACACAGGGACACAAACACACACACACAGGGACACACACACACACACACACACGGACACACACACAGACACACACACAGACACACACACAGACACACACACAGACACACACACACAGACACACACACACAGACACACACACACAGACACACACACACAGACACACACACACAGACACACACACACAGACACACACACACAGACACACACACACAGACACACACACACACACACACACACACACACAGACACACACACAGACACACACACAGACACACACACAGACACACACACAGACACACACACAGACACACACACAGACACACACACAGACACACACACAGACACACACACAGACACACACACAGACACACACACAGACACACACACACGGACACACACGGACACACACAGGGACACACACACACACACACACACACAGGGACACACACACACACACACAGGGACACACACACACACACACAGGGACACACACACACACACACACACACACACACACACACACACACAGGGACACACACACACAGGGACACATACAGGGACACACACACACAGGGACACACACAGGGACACACACACACACAGTAGGGGGGGGTGTACATTAGCAGCATGTATAACCCCCGGAGGGGGGGGGGCCTCACATACCCGCCGGTCCCGGAGCCTCTGCCTCTTCCTCCCCGAAATCAGCCTCCACACCCGCGCGCACCTCCTCCTCTCCCCGTGTTTCCCGCGCTTTCAGACCCCCCCTTCCTCCCCCCGGCGCCGCTACAGTCAGCGGAGGAGCGAGTGCCCGGGACACAGCGGGGGAGCGGCCACAACAAGCTGCCTCCCGCCTCAGATCCACGTGGGAGCTGCCGGACGGGTGAGTGAGCGGCCTTCACCTCCCCTCACCCCCCTTCACCTCCCCTCCACCCCCACCCCCCCCCCCCGGCGCCGCTACAGTCAGCGGGGGAGCGAGCGCCCGGGACACAGCGGGGGAGTGGCCACAACAAGCTGCCTCCCGCCTCAGATCCACGTGGGAGCGGCCGGATGGGTGAGGGAGCTGCCGGACGGGTGAGTGAGCTGCCGGACAGGTGAGTGAGCGGCCGGACCCCTCACCCCCCTTCACCTCACCTCCCCTCACCCCCCTTCACCTCACCTCCCCTCACCCACCCCTCACCTCCCCTCACTCCACTTCCCCTCCCTTCCACCTCCCTCCACCCCCCCTTCACCTCCCCTCCACCCCCCCTTCACCTCCCCTTCACCCCCCCCACCTCCCCTTCACCCCCCCCACCTCCCCTTCACCCCCCACCTCCCCTTCACCCCCTCCCACCCCCCTTCACCTCCCCTCCACCCCCCCTTCACCTCCCCTCCACCCCCCTCCACCCCCCCCATCACCCCCCCTCCACCCCCCCCTTCACCTCCCCTCCACCCCCCCCCCCCCCTTCACCTCCCCTCCACCCCCCCCTTCACCTCCCCTCCACCTCCCCTCCACCCCCCCTTCACCTCCCCTCCACCCCCACCTTCACCCCCCTTCACCTTCCCTTCACTCCCCCCTTACAACCTCCCACCACCTCCCCCCTCCTCACCACCTCCACCCCCCCTTCCCACCTCCCCCACCCCCCTTCCCACCTCCCCCCCCTTCCCACCACCTCCCCCCCACCCCCCCCCTTCCCACCACCCCCCCTTCCCACCACCTCCCCCCCACCCCCCCCCCCTTTCCCACCACCTCCCCCCCTTCCCCCCACCCCCCTTCCCCCCACCCCCCTCCTTCCCCCCCCCTCCCCCCCACCCCTCCTTCCCCCCACCTCCCCCCCACCCCCCTCCTTCCCCCCACCTCCCCCCCACCCCCCTCCTTCCCCCCCCCTTCCCCCCCACCCCCCTCCTTCCCCCCACCTCCCCCCCCACCCCCCTCCTTCCCCCCCCCCTTCCCCCCACCCCCCCCTTCCCACCCACCCCCCCCCACCCCCCCTTCCCTGAGGCGGAGTGACGGCCCAAAGGACACACAGGGACACAAACACACAGGGACACAAACACACACAGACACACACACACACAGAGACGTAGACACACACACACGTATACACACACACGTATACACACACACACGTATCACAAAACACACACACGTATACACAAAACACACACACGTAGACACAAACACACACACGTAGACACAAACACACACACGTAGACACACACACACAGTAGACACACACACACATAGACACACACGTAGACACACACGTACACACACACACACACACACACACACGTACACACAAGTAGACACACACACACGTACACACACGCACGTAGACACACACACGTACACGTAGACACACACACACATGTACACGTAGACACACACACACACATGTACACGTAGACACACACACACACACACGTAGACACGTACACACACACACACACGTACACACACACATGTACACGTAGACACGTACACACACACACATGTACACGTATACTCACACACATGTACACGTACACACACACATGGAGACATACACACACACACATGGAGACATACACACACACACACATGGAGACATACACACACACACATGTACACATACACACACACGTATACACTCACACACGTATACACACAGGTATACATACACATAATGTATACACACACACACATGTATACACACACACATGTATACACACACACACACACATGTATACACACACACACATGTATACACACACACACATGTGTATACACACACACACATGTGTATACACACACACATGTGTATACACACACACACATGTGTATACACACACATGTGTATACACACACACACGTGTGTACACACACACACACGTGTGTACACACACACACACGTGTGTACACACACATGTGTACACACACACGTGTGTACACACACACACACGCGTGTGTACACACACACGTATGTACACACATGTGTATACACACACACATGTATACACACACACACACACGTGTATACACACACATGTATACACACACACACATGTATACACACATACACATGTATACACACACACACACATGTATACACACACACACGTATACACACACACACACACACGTATACACACACACACATGTGTATACACACACATGTGTATACACACACAAACATGTGTACACACACAAATGTACACACACACACACACACACACACACACTTATACACACACACACACACATACAATGTATACACACACACACGTATACACACACAATATATACATACACACAATGTATACACACACTCATGTGTATACACACACGTGTATACACACACACACACGTGTATACACACACACACGTGTATACACACACACACACGTGTATACACACACACATGTATATACACACACATACGTGTATATACACACACACGTGTATACACACACACGTGTATACACACACGTACACATACACACACACACACACATGTATACACACACACACACACACACATACAATGTATACACACAAACATGTATACACACACACACACACTATCCCCAGCACCACCACATCAGCACACCGGTATCCCATGCCCCCCCAGCACACTGGCATTCTCGGCTCCCCACCATTCCCAGCCCCCATCAACACCATCAGCACCCACACATCGCCACCTTTGCACCTCCCCCATCGGCACACCCACATCCGCACCCCCACATCAGCACCAATCCCTCCCAAATCAGCACACCAATACAATCACCATCAGTACAGCCACAGCAGCACTACCACCGCACATGGGCCGCGTGGACCACTCCCCACCCAAATGCCACACCCACACCACAAACATCCCGGGCAACGCCGGGGCTCTCAGCTAGTCAGTATTAAAATGAGAGGGTTAACACGCTTTACAGGGGATGAGATGACACGGAGGCATGGTTGAAATCCGGTGTGTATGTCTGGGTTCAGGCTTAGGGGAGATCCCCAGCAGCAGGAAGGAGTAGATAGAGGATGTGAATAGAGGATTTGTGTGGATGTTTTTTATTGAGGGGTAAGAAGTTGTTGGGAGAGAGGTGTATAAATAATTGTGTCGTGGGGAGTGGGGAAATTGGAGAGAACAGAGACGTTCACAAAGGAGTGAGGAGACAGTAAACAGCAAAACTAGTAGGGAGGGCATAGTGAGATGCAGGAGGAGAGGCATCCCAGGTACTGGGGGGTAGAAAGAGTACAAATTATCACAGTTTTTGGAAAGTTAATTTCTCACAGTCCAGATCTTCCTCAAATCTTCACCTCCAATTTCAACTCCAAAATGAACTCTGCCGGACACTTTAGATGTGACACTTTAAGATGGAACTCACAGCCAAATGAGTGAGTGGAATCCTTGTATGCTAAGAGATAATGCGGAAGGGCAGGGTTGCAGACCTGTCTGAGACATGAATGTGCTCACAAGTGGTATTTTAATTTGCTGTAGATTTTTTATTTAGTGGAATATTACAGCTGTGTTATTAATGCAGGAAACTGACTTATGTACCTGTCACCGTCTCTCAGGCCCTTTCTCACTTTGTTTTCCCTTTAACCCCTCTCTTTGTATTTTTCTCACTTTGTTTTCCCTTTTTCCTCTCTCTCCTCCCTCCTGTCACTGTGAGCCCCCAAACCCACCAGCTGGCGAAACACTGCACTACATCACACCTCCTCTTTTCCAGGGTAGACCAGGATAGTCCCGTCCTCCTCGAGGATCCCGTGTTGATCAAGATTGCTGAAAAGAACAGCCGGACCCCTGCTCAGGTGGCAATACGCTACCTGCTTCAGCGTGGCATTGTTGTTCTTGCAAAGAGCTTCAACCCAGAACGGATCAAACAAAACTTCCAGGTAATAAGAGGACAGAGGGGAGAAGTTTATAATTCTAGGGAAAAATGCAATAGTCCTATTATGTGTTTTTTAACAGAGCAACGTCATGGCTTTTATTTAGTTATTAATGGCTTTGACATATATTGGTCTTGTTTACCTGCAAGATGATTCAACACGAAAGTAATAAAACTCTCCTATGTAAAACTGTGCACAAATGATGCATATTACATTCTATTTGTATGCCTTTGTATGTCTGCTTAACGTATACCCCAGATAAATGACCCTGTGTTGTGCGCTGACCTTACTCCCTGCTCTTTGAATCTTGCGCCTCTTCTGTTGTTTCCTGCTCGGTAATTCTTGCTGTCCCAAGACTGAACCTGTCTTTTCTTCAGGTCTTTGACTTCCAACTAAGTGATGAAGACACAAAAACTCTTGATGAACTCAACACAAACATGCGCTATATGAAAATCCGTCTGTAAGTAATATTATTGGCTTTCCACTTTCAATAACATTTATATATATATATATATATATATATATATATATATATATATATATATATATATATATATATATAATCCTCCCAAAGCCAGTCAGCACACAGGTGTAAGGGCAAAAACAGACAGCACACTGGACTTTGGCCTGGTAAATATGTTCTATATATATAGTTTCATTTAGTCTTATTATTATTAATAATAATATATTACAAGTAATGTGGGATCTCTGTGCTTACCAATATCCATGTTGTTTGTATAATGAGCTGTAGAATTGTTTTTTTGTTGTTGTTGTATAATGTGAAGTCATCAGTGGCCGGCAGCTATGTGCTAAGTTCCATTTAGCTGTAGAACCATGTTGAATATGGGCCAATATTCTAATGCAGCTCTCCTACTGCAGGACATCTCCCTATCAATTGCTTACCCATACTTTGTCCTTGTTTCCCCAGCTGGGAGGACCACCCCAACTACCCATTTAATGATGAATATTAAGAGAATGGGATGTCATGATTCGAGTACCACCCTGAACAATATGATCTGCGGCTCCTTCATCTATGGGTAATTGTGCCATTCCTGAAAACTAGAAAAAGAGACCCTACCAATACCCAACTCTAAAGGAAGAGCAGTTATTCCTTTTCATTCTAGCACTCATTGGATTGATTCTTCAGTCAAGTATAAGCCCTACTAATTCCCAGAATGCAACGGGACTGTAGTCACAAATCACACCGTGGGTTTGGGGGTACAGTACCAACCATGTCTCCCTTTTTTATGAGGGCGACTTCCTGTTTTTTTTATCTGAAAATAATAGCGTTCTTCTGCTGTCTCCCTAAAAGTAATTCCCTTTTCCTAATGAAAGTTATTGAAAGTTTATAAATCCCCCTGTATTGTCATCAGAAATCTTCCTAAAAGTAACTTTCATATGTTGGCCAGTATGGGTTTGGATGATGTATCTTTGGATCATATATTGAAGGCTCCCTACTTTACATCCTTTATGTTTCTTGCAATAGAAAGAGACATCTTTTGTTGTTCATTATGTGTAAGAGTAACAGAACGGAAACAGTTATACGTCCATGTTTGTCTAATAATATCATGGTGCCTGTTCATAAAAGCGTGTTGTCTCTGTCTCTTTCCTTGAACAATAAAACGTATATAACATACACAGTAAGTCAAGTGTTTTCCTTTACACGGGAAGGAGCGGGGAGGGAAAGGGAACGATTTGCTCTTGCTACAGTCTATTCGGATGGCTGGTGCCAGGGACGAAAGTAGAATATCAATAACGAAACTTGCCTAGACAAGAAAAAGAAGCCCCTCTAATACTAGCACTCGCCAGCTGATGTGAAAATGATATTATTTAAAATGTAACCTTTGTTGGTCCAATACAATATTTTGTGAGGTAGACAATCCATCTATAAACAGCTACATTTAAAAGTCCAAAGGTGTTCATGACTGCACCTAAGCTGATGCACTCAGCCATTTATACTCATGTGCCCTATTATTGCTGATCCTGCCACAATGTGTGTGTGGGAATTACACTGCCTCACTACGGGTTCAGTCAGGTGTATACCAGCTCTTCCTACTATAGGAAAGCAACAGAGTGGTACTAATGTGCTCAAAGTGAGTATTAACAAGTGTCTATCGGATCAGTAGCCATTTACTATAATGAATAAACAGGTTTTTTTTGATAGGCAAACACTGTGCACTATAATTTTACTTTACCAGCACCGCTGTTAAGGCCTGGGACATAGTAAACACTTTTGTGCTGCTGCTCGCTGTTGCTTGCTGCCGCTCGCTCTACCAGGAGCTTTTTGCTGTCCAGGCAGAGGAGACAGCAAGCGCGCTTAGGAGACGGTTATCACTGTGTGTGTCACTTGGTAGCTGTCAGTGTGTGTGTGTGTGTGTGTCACTTTGAAGTGGTCTGTGTGTTTGTGTGTCACTGGGGAACCTGTGTGTGTGTATATGTGTTTGTGTGTGTGTGTGTGTGTGTGTGTATATTATATAATATTTTAAAAATGTAAAAAAAATACATGTTGTGAGAATAAATTATTTATTAACATTGTGCAACTTTGATAAATATATTCACACACACACACACACACACACACACACACACACACACACACACACACACACACACACACACACACACACACACACACACACACACACACACACACACACACACGGCTATGCTATCTCACTGACACAGTAGAGGAAAAAAAGGCTGCAGCCCCATTGGGTGGGAGCGGTCACGTGACCGCTTCTCCGCTCCCCCAAGCGGCAAAATTTCAAACTCTCCTGTCTCTTCTGATTTTCTCAGCCTCCGCACGCATCAGCAAGCATGCGGAGGGAGAAACTATAGCAGCGCTGATTACAGATGCAGGGGCTTTGTGCATCTATATAGCGCGGCTCAGCGACGCTGATTTCACTATGTCCTGGGCCTAAGATTCCATCTCCCTGAGCTATGAGTATATATTCACTAAGGTGTTCATTAATACTGAGCGCATAAGAGTATTGGGACATGTTTATAATAAAATCGGAAGCTACAAAGTGGCACATATGTGCTTATATGAGTACTATCAAGTGTCTATGGGATCAGCAGCAGGGATAACCCAAGCTTTGAAGCTAATTTACAACTGCAGCATAGGCAGCACAAGCTCCACGAGTATATATTTTTATTGGCCGCTTAGTGCATTATTTTCCAAGACCCTCTACTCATTATATTTACCCTGCAGAGAGGTGTATTAAATCCGTCTAACCTGACCCATTATGAGACAATCCAGCTAAAAACTTTGTTACCCACTGTATGTTATTGTTAGTGAAAAAGAAGGGTAAGAATCCGTATGCTCCAGATATGAGGGGAAACTTCAAATATAAGTAATCATCATGTCTCATGAGTATACACAAATGTTAGAGTAAGTGAAAATGACGGGAGAAGACTGCTGTTGATCTATGAGTTATGAGACACCCTGGACTGAAAACTGCAGCTAGAGGAAGGAATGACCAAGGGAGAGACCTGCAGCCTGAGCTCCAAAAAGTCCTCCCTGGCAAGACACCCAGCCCCCATGCACAATTCCCATAATTTGAGTGTCACACGGGCACCAGGGCAGGTTAATGGTCAGGTCATAAAGAACTCACATGTTCCAGTCACCGTTGTCTCTAGTAAAGTTGCAGGATCAAGGATTCTCCAGTCCGCTGCGAAACCATCCAAACATTGTAGCCACGTTAGTGAAACAGTAAAAAAAACTAACTCCTGCAGAATGTATTACACAGCATGTTTATACAGTACAGTATGTAGCTGTGGAATTTGTTTTTTGCTTGTGGGTTTCAGGCTATGTATTGCCTCATTGTGACTGATTGAGTGGTTAACTGAGTGGTTCTGCATTAGGGGTTAAGTCCTTTGTCAGCAGTTATTTGGTCACAGTATTTAGCTACCTTACATAGAATTCCCTACTGACCGGCCGGTCTATACATTGCTTAGCAGGTTAAACATTTGTTTTTCTTGCCCTGCACATCATATATGGTTCATGTGCGTTCCATATATCATATTACATTATAGTAATCTCATTCTATGTTTAGGTCAAACTTCATGGTGTAGGGATACCTTGGGGACTGTTTTATCTTACTTTGTGTAATTCATGTTTTTCTAATAAATCAATTTATATATCACCTTTGCTTGAGTGCTCTTATAGGGACCCTTTTTCTTTGCTGGTACTCATTTATACTTGTCGCTAGCACCGTCATTAGGATGTTATTTTTATCAGTGTACCTACTTTTGATTTGAGCAATTTTGTATTATTTATCTAGTTAGTCGCAGGCTTTAATTGTGTTGTTGTCAATATATATATATATATATATATATATATATATATATATATATAAAATAGAGAGACAGTATATATATATATATATATATATATATATACTGAGCACATTATAGCATTTGTTGGCTTGAGTGCTCTTATAGGGACCCTTTTTCTTTGCTGGTACTCAATTATACTTGTCGCTAGCACCGTCATTAGGCTGTTATTTTTATCAGTGTACCTACTTTTGATTTGAGCAATTTTATATTATTTATTTAGTTAGTCGCAGGCTTTAATTGTGTTGTTGTCAATATATATATATATATATATATATATATATATATATATATATATATATATATATAAAATAGAGAGACAGTATATATATATATATACTGAGCACATTATAGCATTTGTTGGCGGTATATCCTAAGTCATTGATTACAACAATCATGTGAAGGATAAATCCATACAGTATGTATATAGTGCTTAAACATTATTGTATAAACAATAATATTTTAGATAGAAAACAAATAAAAAAAACCCAGACTGAACATTGCACAAAGCATTATGTATGGTACAAAACATTCAAAATAGTTGCATTAGAATAGTTTGTTGATATGAAGAGGAGAGAGATCTGTAACTGTCAATTCAGTTTAAAATATCAACAGATATCAAGATATTACTGGATGAAATATGAAAAAGTAATAAAAATAAAAATGAAACCAATATTGGAAAGAATTTGTTTAATACCTCGGCTTTTTCCTTATCTCCAATAATCTGCCTGCCAATCTCACACTGAAAGGGTCCTATATTTTCTTTTCTCATTTTTTTTGTTATTAAGGTACTCAAAGAACTTCTTAGGGTTGATCTTACTTTCTATTGCAATCCTTTTTTCATTATCCATTTTTGCTAATTTAATTGCCCTTTTGCAAATTTTGTTACATTCCTTATAATTCTGATACGATGTCTCTGTCCCTTCTGACTTAAAGAATTTAAACGCCTTCCTCTTCTTGTCCATTTCCTCCCCTACCTGTTTATTTAGCCACATTGGTTTTGACTTATTTCTTTTATACTTATTACCCAAGGGTATACACTGATAAGTGTGCTTTCCTAACAATGTTTTAAAGACTGCCCATTTATCTTCTACATTTTCCCCTGCAAAAACATCATTCCATTGTATTACTACTAGATTAGACCTCAGTTTAATAAAATCTGCTCTCTAAAGTTTAAGGTCTTTGTTGAACCCAAGTAATCTGTTTTTTGATCATTTATTTCATATGAGACCATGTTATGGTCACTGTTTCTTTCTTCAGCCCATTGTACAGCAATTGCCCTCCTATATTAGGAATAGTGGAGACTTACGCCAAAACATTGAGCACTTCAAGTGGAAACGTAACCTTTTATGGGTAACACTTGACGTTACAGAACATACCTATATACGATTATCTCCCATGAGCAGGGCTTGGCAGCTGCTAGTTATTTCCTCAATCGCTCTGACTTGTCACCAGCACAAACCAGTTTTATTTTAGATTCCATTCACTTTCTTCTTACGCACAATTTATTTTTGTTTGATGGGGTTCATTATCTCCAGACACGTGGAACGGCAATGGGGACTAGCTCTGCCCCATCCTATGCAAATCTTTTCATGGGATGGTGGGAGTCGTTCCACGTGTTTGGAGATAAGAACATCTATAGGGAGCACATTTTATTTTATAGACGTTATATTGACGACCTCCTGTTTATAAGGGGATATCACTACCTTATTATAGTTTATCACATCACTTAATCACAATGAATATCATTTATCTTTCACTTATTCTTACAATTTACATCATATACTGTACACTATTTAGATTTAGATTTATACATTGATAATACACTTAATATACAAACTACTCTTTATCAAAAACCGAATTCTCGGAACACGTTTTTGAGGGCTAGCAGCTGTCACCCAAAAGCCCTGTTCAGGGGGATACCAAAGGGACAATTTATGAGGGCACGGCGCAATTGCTCCAATGAGGCAGATTTTGAAGTACAATCGAAGGACTTATATAAACGTTTTCTTAACAGAGGATATAATCAATGGGACTTAGATAGATCTCTTGAAGAAGTCTCATCTATGGATACAAATTTCCTGTTCAAGCGTAATAACAGATGAAGATCTAATGATAGTCCTTCCTTTATTACTTCATATAGTAAACAAGGAGAATCCATAAAACTAATTCTTAAAAAACATTGTAATATCTTATCTCTTGACCCTGTACTTAAGCCTTATGTCGCTTCAGGACCAAATGTTATCTTCAAACGAGCCAAAACTTTGGCTAATTCATTATCTCCGAGTCTTTTTAGACTCCAGAATGCTAATAAGTCTACATTACCCAAAGGGTCGTTTGCATGTAACAACTGCAAAATTTATACGAATGTGTCAAAAAGGCACGTTTACCTCTACAGTCACTAGAATGACATATAATGTTCAAACATTCATTAACTGTAATACCACCTTTACTATCTACAGTACCTATTAACATGTGCTTGTGGACAACAATACGTTAGCAGAACCACCAGGTGTTTAAAGATTAGAGTGATGGAACACTTACGACTGATCATTAAAAAAGATCAGAATCATCCTGTATCGAAACATGTTTCAAATTGCCAGAATGGTAATGTTGATCATTTTAAATTCCAAGGTATAGAACATATCTCAACACTACCCAGAGGTGCAATAGACTAAAAATGTTAGATAAGCGTGAAGCTTATTGGATTTTCACATTAAGAACAAGGATACCATTGGGTATGAATGTTGACTGGGACTTGAGCCAATTTCTCTAAATAAATTAAGATCTTATAGTGTGCACATAGTGGTGCACTGATATTAGAAAGTGGCTCAATTAGTTTCTCTTTGCAATAGAGTAGAATTTATTAACTTATAATGAGTTTTTAAGTTTCTTATATATAATACTAGCTGATATACCCGGCGTTGCCCGGGATGTAAATCCGTAATAGGTAGTATTTCTAAATAGGGTAAGAATAGGTTGAGTATTTGGTGGAAAGGTTGTATAATAATGTTGAAAAGAAACATGGAAGAAAATGTAATCCGATGTTGTTTAAAAATGGTTTATTGTAAAGTTATTGTGAGTCGGCGAGTGGCTGGTGAGTGCGGTGTGGCGGTCCCACTACGGTGGGAAGGGGTGTGAGGTGGTGGGTGAAAGGCAGGGGTGGGAGGGGGCGGGGGGGTGAAAGGCATGGGCAGGAGGGGGGAGGAAGGCAGGGGCAAGGGGGGAGGAAGGCAGGGGCAAGGGGGGAGGAAGGCAGGGGCAATGGGGGGGAGGCAGGGGCAAGGGGGAGGAAGGCAAGGGAGGGGGGAGGCAGGGCAAGGGGGGGCAGGGGCAAGGGGGGGCAGGCAGGGGCAAGGGGGGGTGAAAGGCATTTAGTGACTTTATTTAGTGACTCTATTTAGTGACTGGGTGGGTTATTTAGTGACTTTATTTAGTGACTGGGTGGGTTATTTAGTGACTGGGTGGGTTATTTAGTGACTGGTTGGGTGGGTGGGTTATTTAGTGACTGAGTGGGTGGGTTATTTAGTGACCTTTATTTAGTGACTGGGTGGGTGGGTGGGTGGGTTATTTAGTGACTGGGTGGGTTATTTAGTGACTTTTATTTAGTGACTGGGTGGGTGGGTGGGTTATTTAGTGACTGGGTGGGTGGGTTATTTAGTGACTGGGTGGGTGGGTTATTTAGTGACTTTTATTTAGTGACTGGGTGGGTTATTTAGTGACTTTTATTTAGTGACTGGGTGGGTTATTTAGTGACTGGGTGGGTGGGTTATTTAGTGACTGGGTGGGTGGGTTATTTAGTGACTGGGTGGGTTATTTAGTGACTGGGTGGGTGGGTAGGTTATTTAATGACTTTATATAGTGACTGGATGGGTGGGTTATTTAGTGACTGGGTGGGTGGGTTATTTAGTGACATCTCCCACTACCCCCGCCCCCCGCAGCCCCCATACCTCAGGCAGAGGCCTTAAGATAGTGGGCGGGCAGGCCTGCATTTCCCCCCTGCATCTTACCCCCCCGCGGCGGCATGAAGCTAGTTTCAGGCCGGCATCACCCCCCCACCCCCACATGCGGCGGCTTTGGGGGCATGAAGATAGCGGGCGGCACTCCATTCCCTCCAACCCCCCCCCCCCCATACCTCACGTGGCGGCTTGAAGATAGCGGGCGGCACGGCATTCCCTCCCCCCCCCCTCATACCTCATGCGGCGGCCGTAGTGGAATATTTGGGGAGGTGGGTGGGAGTCACGTGGTGAGGTGTCCCCGCCGCGGCCGCCACTGCCCTGCTCCTCCCGCTGGCAGGTCCCCCAGTGCGCGGGCAAGCAGGTTTGCAGGCTGTGAGGAGGGTGGAAGGAGGCGGTAGGGCTGCTGCGTCACCCCTGAGGGTTGTGAGGTGATGGGAGCGGCGACTCTAAACCCCCCACCCGCGCGGCCAAGCAGGGCGCCGCGAGGGGAGGTGAGTTGCGGGTGAGGGGGGTGATGATGGAGGGGGGGGGTGGTGAGGTTTGGGTAGGGGGGGGTGGTGAGGTTTGGGTGAGGGGGGGGCTGGCCTCGGGGTTGAGGAAGAGGTGTGTGCGCGCGTGTGTCTCTCCGTCTCTCCTTTGGCCCGTCACTCCGCCTCAGGCCAATGAGAGGTGTGCGGGGGCGGGCGGGCCAAGGGAGCAATCTCATTGGCCTGGCCCAAGGTCCAATGGGATTGCTGCTAGGGACACAGGGAGGGACACAGGGAGACACATACAGACACGGAAACATATGACGCTTTCAGAAATATATAGTAAAAGATAATATATTTTCAATTGTATTAATTATGAAAATTATGTCTCCAAGTAGGTCAATTATTATATTTCAACTATATTTCAACTGTTAATCTATGTATTATGACTTAATGGTGTGAGTGTAATAATAGGCCGATATCATATAACTATTTTTCTATATATTTTCCATTCTAAGGCCTGGGCCAAGGTTCTTGCTGGCGTGCGGAGGTGCGCTGAGTCTCAGGGAAAGCGGGTGCTTTCCCTGGCCTTAGACAGCGCGCCGTCCGGGGGCGTGTCGGCGGGCGGGCCAGTGACGTCACGGAGCTGGTTCGCCCTCATTGGGTGAACCGCTCACGTGACCGGCCCTGCACTCCGGCAAGCGATTGATTTTAAAAATTCCCTAAGACCTACGCTTCCGCGCGCTTGCGGAAGCGTTGGCGAGCCCCTACTAAAGCCGCTCTCATTGCGGCTGTAGGGGCTCACTGTTAAGTGCCAGCGTGCCTCAGCACGGGTCAGCGCATAAGCGCTGACCATGCCTGAGGCCTTAGAATATGATTATATTAGATGGTTTATTTAATTCCATTTCTCATGAACTACAAGGTTTTATCTATCCCTGTCACATTTTTGAGCAGTCCCATTGGAGTACATTAGTCACATTATATATATATATATATATATATATATATGGTTTTTCCATATACATATGCTTATTACATCACTTCATATGACTTTATATGACTTTAACTCTCTTCAAAAACACCAAGGACTGCTCACAATAGTGTTACAGGAGTTTGCATTTTATATTTGATAGTTGCTATTCAAATGTATATATTTTATTTTGTTTTTAACATATTTTTTAATTACTGTTCGTTTTGTTCTTTACTTTTCTATTAATAAAGTTTGTTTTAGAAAAAGTGCGCATCACGTGACCCGCCCGGCCAATGAGGATGTAC
Source organism: Ascaphus truei (assembly GCF_040206685.1). Classification (NCBI taxonomy): domain Eukaryota; kingdom Metazoa; phylum Chordata; class Amphibia; order Anura; family Ascaphidae; genus Ascaphus; species Ascaphus truei. The sequence continues at coordinate 288,715,936 of NC_134487.1, forward strand.
GTTACGTCAGCGCGACATCTGACGCAGACGCACACTGATGACGTCACCCTCGGCGGCATTGCGGATCAACCGGGTGTGTATAAAAATGCAGACAATATTGTGCTTTGTACACCTTGATAAAGTGCCCTTGCATGAAACGTGTAGGTGCGTTCCTGAAGTCTCTGTTAAGCATTAGCTTGCTAATAAATTGATCTGTTTATTTTGGAGTTTTGCCTGGGATTTTTTCCTCTAACTTTTTCATTCTGCCTTGGATGTCATTGGACTGTGCTCTGCCTACCTACCCTCATTGTGAATTTCTTACCTGTGGATGCATGTTGTGGATACAGTGGACGTCCCTTTGGTATACAGGTGTAACCCTTGTTCCCCCCCTCCCCCCCAGACTCAGCTGTGGTGTCTAGGGTGCGTGAGGGCAGATTACATGCGTATTGGTGGTGCATACTTGCGTGGAACAGGAGGGCCTGAGCTTCCCGCGTTGTTATTGGGGAGACAGGACCAGGCTTCTGGGGTGGTAGCCTCCATGCTTTAGTGGTGCAGCGCCTCCATCTTCTATACCAGCGGTGCGCAATCTGTGGGGCGCGACCCCCAGGGGGGGCGCGAGACTGCCGACGGGGGGCGCGGGGTTTACAGAGGCCCCGCGCGCTTCCCGAAGGCACTTTAATTAAGTGCCGGGGGAGCTGCAGGGCCTCTGTAAACCATACTTACCCGTGGCTCCGGCGGCTTCCTCCCGGCGTCGCCATGGCAACGCGGCGTCAAAATGACGCTGCGAGGTCATGTGACGTCACGTTGCTATGGCAACGTGACGTCATTACGCCGGTGCGAGGGTAAGTTGGGGTTGGGGGGGGCGCGGGAGTGAGGGGACAGCCGGCAGGGGGGCGCAGGGAAAAAAGTTTGCGCCCCCCTGTTCTATACTCCCGGGGATATGGGATAGGACCTGTATAGAAGAACCTCCCTGGTCCAGGGTTGAATGCTCCAGACTCACACAACAGTCTTTGTATAAAAGTATTGTCTCTTTATTGGTAAGATCAGCGACTCCAAAGGTAGTGGTGACCAGCAGCCACAACAACAACTGCAATGTCCTGCTTAGTACTCCACTCTCCTCCCTTTACAAGTCCTTCCTCCTCTCCAAGTCTCTCCTCCGACAGGATGGTCTGGGCTGGGGCGGCAATACCCCGTGGCCCACCTCAGAGGTTAGCCTCTGGGTGGGGAATGGATTCTCCCCATCACCCCAGACCGGGGGTGAGGGGCATTGGTCCACCGGGTCTATGATACTATCAGCTCTACTCAAAGTGGCTGAGTCTCTCCTCTCCTTTCTCTGCTCCCGTACGAACTGTACAGGTGAGACCGCACTGTCTCCTCCAACTCCTCGGACAGAACAGACAGTCAATCACAGGAGCTGGCTCCTAAATAGAGTCAGCCCCACCCCTCATGATGTCAGCAGAACCTCCCCTCTGTCTCATGCCTGCAGCAGAGTCGGGGGCCTGCATCTACCACTCAGGGCAGGGCTTGGAAGGGGGGAAAACCCATGATGACTACTGGTGCCTGCCCTTAACAGGACTTACCACAGTAGGAGGAAGATAGGTATAGCCCGTGCTGTTTACAGGGGGCTACACAGGTAATGGGCCATAGTGCCCTGTTTATACTAGATATCCTTCATATATTATACTGTCTGGGTTCATACCAGTGCACCATCAGTTGCGGTTGTCAGTTGCACATCGCTAGGTGCACACCCATTCTAGTTATTTACAATATCTATCTGTGGACGTCCCATGAGTATCTGGACATTTATCATCACATTTCTACACGCATACAAACCATACTGGACTATCTGAGCACCACATCCTATCGTTCCACTATGATCACTGTTACCCAAATGTTCCAGGACTTGTATATTTGCTATTACTTCTCCGCTGTTTGATATTACCATATCCAGTATTGCCCCTCTCCTGGTTTGTTCCTCAATAATTTGGGTCATATAATTGTCTTTAAGCACCCCCAAAAACCTGTTTCCTTTTGTTGTAATGCTAATCTCATTGCCCCAGTCTATGTCTGGATAATTAAAATCACCCATTATGCAAACATGACCTAGTTTTGATGCCTTATCCATCTGCAAAAGTATTTAGCTTCCTCAATCTCACAGATATTTGGTGGTTTATAGCATATCCCTACAAAACTTTTCTTTATAATTTTACCTCCACTGCTAATTTCAATCCACTAGGTCTCTACATTTTCATCATTCCTTTCATAAACATCATCCCTTATAATAGGTTTCAGATCCGGTTTAACATATAAGCATGCTCCGCCTCCTCTTCTATTTGCTTGATGCTTCTGAAAAAGAGAATAACCCTCTAAATTAACTGCCCAGTCATGAGTTTCATCCCACCATGTTTCAGTAATGCCTATGGTATCATACTGCTCCCTTGTAGCTATTAATTCAAGCTCCCCCATTTTATCTGTCAGGCTTCTTGCATTAGTAAGCATGCATTTAAATTTTTTCAGCCGGTACTATTATCTTATCTTCTCCTTCTTTTCTGCGCCAACTTGGTTTAAACTTTAGAAGTTTTCTAGTATTATCTGTATTTACTATGGGTATCTCACTGCTTGTCAAGCTCGCACTTGCCCCCATTCTACCTCCCTAACCCCTTGTATCCTCCTCTATTCTATTCACTTCATTATCTGTTTCATTCCCCTCCATCCTAGTTTAAAATCTCCTCCAACCTTTTTTGATATCCCCCCCCCCCTAGCACAGAAGATCTTTTTCATTGAGGTGCAATCCGTCCCTAGAATATAGATGGCACCTCTCAGAAAAGGAGTCCCAGTGCTCTAAAAACCCAAACCCCTCCTTCCTACACCACTTTCTTAGCCATGCATTAACCTCCCTAATCTCTGACTGTTTCCTTGCGGTAGCGCATGGCACTGGTAGTATTTCAGAAAATACTACCATGGAGGTCCTTGCCTTAAGCTTTTGGCCTAGATCCCTGAAATCATTTTTTAGGACCCTCCATCTTTCTCTAACTTTGCCATTGGTGCCAACATGTACCAAGACCGCCGGGTCAAACCCAGCCCCTCCCCAACAATCTGTCTACACGATCCACAATGTGCTGAACCCGAGCACCCGGGAGGCAACAAATTCTTCGGTTCATGCGGTCACGGAAACAGTTTATTAGGGACACCCACCAAGTCCGCTAGGTGAGCAATCAGCCAACAACACCCACTGCTGGCTCAGGCAGGAGAGAAAAAATTCCTTTTTCCTTCTTGTTTTCTCCTACAGGCTTTTAATTACCCCACACTTTGAAAATAAATTAACCCACAGCACACGCCCCAAATTCAGCCATCCCTGCTAGTATATACCAGTATACAGTACACAGCACTTCCCTTTCCTTCTAGTTCTAACTGAACACTTAAAACAACCAGCACTTACCAGGGCTTGCATGTCACGGAGGGCAGACTGCTAGCCAAAACCAGGCATGGCTACACCAATAAAATATTTTGAACGTATTGAAGGGTGAGGCAGGTTCCCTGGTTTGAAAATCCGAACTTTGACGGTCATTTGGATGTTTGAGTGTAAATTACTAATCCAAGCCAAATCCTAAAAGAGGCTCCTCCCCAGATTCAATCCCGTGTGATTTTGCAATATTGGCAAAAACTGCGAACGTTTGCAAAAGAATTTCAACACATCTTTTCCGCCTGATTTGAGGTTTTATAAAAAGAAAACCTTGCTGAACATTTTTAGAAGCAAAAAACCTTTTTTTGAAACACCCTTAACAGGTTTCTACCTTATGAGTTTCTATCCTCATGCTGTATACTATACTTTTTGTTTGTTTATTGGTGTGACGTATAGGGCCATATTTAATAAACGGTGCTACACCCGCGCCAAGTGAATTGGCTATAAAAAATATTTTAAATAGAAATGATGAAAACAGTGGCCAAGCAAGTGCTTGTTCCTTTACTCTTCTCCTGCCAAAAGTTCCATGTAAAGCGTTGATGTGCCCACTTGTAGTTACCCACTTGTAGTGAAGGGGTTAACGCATTATACAGAGGGGGACTGAGCACCACCAATGGACGGGGAGGACATCCGTAGATCAGTTATGGCCATGTTACCCTCTATCTGCCAAACTGTAACAGAGGGACGTCTGTGTAATCAGAACGCCATACGATGTTGCAGGATAACATTACTGCGGCTGTCCTTGTGCCAGAACTACAATGGGGTTATTGTTCTCTGTCATCACAATGTTACAGTGCATGTTCCCGAGAGGGAAACCTCCCCCGTCCCAACTATATATCACACATAGAGGTGCTGAGTATCACTATGCAGTTTGGATACATTCTGTCTTTTTTTTTTCTTCATAACTCATTTACTGGAATTATGTTGGAATGCATAATTAACCCATTTGCTGCCAGAGTTGTCCGGGAACATATTGTAAAGTGAAATTCTTGACTTACTGTGTATGTTACATACATTTTACCGTTGAAGGAAAGAGACACAGACAACACGCTTTTAGGAACAGGCACCATGATATTATTAGACATAAACATGCATGTTTAACTGTTTCCCGTTCTGTTACTCTTACGCATACTGTAATGAACAAAAGATGTCTCTTTCTATTGCAAGAAACATATAAAGGATGTAATTTAGGGGGCCTTCAAAACATGACCCAACCCCATACTGGCCAACATGTGAAAGTTACTTTTAGGAAGATTCGTGATGATAATACAGGGGGATCATAAACTTTCAATGGCATTAGGAAGAGGGAATTATTTTTAGGGAGACAACAGAAAAAAGCTATCATTTTCAGATAAAAAACAGGGAATCGCCCTCATAAAAAAGGGAGATGTGGTTGGTACTGTATGCCCAAACCCATGGCGTGAATGGCTACAGTCCCATTGCATTCTGGGAATGAGTATGTCTTATTATTGACTGAAGAATCGAGCCGATGAGTGCTAGAATGACAAATGGATACCTGCTCTCCCTTTAGAGGTGGGTCTTGTTAGGGTCTCTTTTTCTAGGTTGATGACGTCTTTGTAGAGAAGTCTGTGGGACAGTTAAAAAGTTTGGGATCTTCTGCTCAATATTAGAAATTCATGGGTCAGATATGGGAGAATTACCCACATATAAAGGAGCCGCTTGTCATATTGTGGCATAGATATTCAGGGTGATACTGAAAATATGGCATCCCATTTTCTTAATATTCATCATTATATGGAAACTTGGGGTGGTCCTTGAAGCTGGGGAAACAATGATAAAGTATGGATAAGTAATTGATAGGGAGATGTCCTGCAGTAGGAGAGCTGTATTAGGATATTCGCCCATATTCAACATGGTTCTACAACTAAATGGAAGTTAGCACATAGCTGCCGGCCACTGATGACTTCACATTATACCACAAAAATCCTTTACTTTGTACAATAATACAGCTCATTATACAAATAAAATGGATATTTGTAAGCACAGAGATCCCACATTACATGTACCTGTATTATGTTATTGTTATTATTATTGTTATTATTATAAATAATAATAATATATTAGACAATAGATATACAGTATTATGAATGTTATTAAAAGTGGAAAGCCAATGATATTACTTACTGACTGACTTTCAAATAGCGCATGTTTTGGTTGAGTGCATCAAGAGTTTTTGTGTCTTCAGCACTTAGCTGGAAGTCAAAGACCTGAAGAAAAGACTGGTTCAGTCTTGGGACAGCAAGAATTACTGAGCAGGAAACAACAGGAGAGGCGCAAGATTCAAAGAGCAAGAGTAATGTCAGCGCAGAACACAGGGTAATTTATCTGTGGTAGGCTGCGATTATAGTGGCTGAGCGTGCGACGAAGCACTTGATGTCACGTGGGCCTGTTGCTCACGCAAAACATGCACTGAGGCTGGAGGCGATGAGTAGGCGTGGAGGTGTGGTGTACGCGTCACCAGGCTGGTTCGCCCTCATTGGCTAAACTGCTCATGTGATGCGGCCGTTGTGCGAAAAAAACAAATTCAATTGTGTTTTTAAAAATCGTCCGTGCTGTCGCTCTGCAGCGCTCGTGCACACTATGGACGGCCTCATTGAGGAACTCCCATTTGTACTCGTGGCGCGCAATATCGCGTACACGTGGCCACAATAATTGCGACCACATACAAAGGCATAAAAATAGAATGTAATATGCATCATTTTTGCGCAGTTTTATTAATTTCCATGTTGAATCATCTTGCAGGTAAAAAAGAGCTATATATGCCAATGCAAAAAGTAAAAATGTAGGTGTTTTTTTGCCATTCCATATCTAAATAAAAGCCCTGGTGTTGCTCTGTTTAAAAACACATAATAGGACTATTGCATGCTTCCCTATAATTATACCCATCTCCCCTCTGTCCTCTTATTACCTGGAAGTTTTGTTTGATCCGGGTTGGGTTGAAGCTCTTTGAAAGAACAACAATGCCACGCTGAAGCAGGTGGCGCATTGCCACCTGAGCGGGGGTCCGGCTGTGCTTTTTAGCAATCGTGTTCAACACGGGATCCTCAAGGAGGACGGGACTATCCTGGTCTACCCTGGAAAAGAGGAGGTGTGATGTAGTGCAGTGTTTCACCAGCTGGTAGGTTTGGGGGGGTTCAGTGACAGGAGGGAGGCGAGAGGAAAAAGGGAAAACCATGAGAAAAATACAAAGAGAGGGGTTAAGGGAAAAGGACAGAGAGAAGGTGACAGGCAAATATGTCAGTTTCCTGCATTAATAACACAGCTGTAATATTCCGCTAAATAAAAAATGTACAGCAAATTAAAATACCACTTGTTAGCACATTCACATGTCTCAGACAGGTCTTCAGACCGGCCTTTCCCCATTATCTCTTAGCATGCAGTGCTTCCACTGCAGCCAGGGATTCTGGGTAATGACATGCAAATGAGCAATCACAGCGTGAGACCTACTCACAGACAGCTGTTTCAACCTTTTGGGTCTCAGTGTGAGTTTGGTTACTGGCCTTGCTATGTAAAGCTGGTAGTGCCTACAACCAGACACAAAGTACGTTTTGGGGAGTTATGGTTTTTAACTCACTATAAACTACATTTTAAAAGCCAGATATTTGGGGCCCACCCACCAAACTTTAGAGAATGGGTGTCCCAAAGGCAAAGCAATTTCTTTCAGGCCCCAGGGGAAGGTAAATGGGGAACCCCTGAAGGAGTGGTAGAGCTGGTGGTCTTAAATGTTTAAGATTACAAACTGACTGTTACATTAACTGCTGACACTGTGGGTGAGAGTCACTAAACTCCGATCTGGGATATTGTATCACAATGTCTTAACGGCCATTCATGTCACACTGTGATACTCCTACACAGAGCTTAGTGTGGGGTCTTTCGCAAACTGATTTATCATCCTGTGCCTAATACAGTATTATCATCCCCGGTAATAACAGATCATTATAAACCGCTCTTATGGTCAAAAATCTAAAATGAGTGGACCAAATAAATTAGATTTAAATAGCTGAAGATTTTACTGACTCAATGAGGCACTGAAAATGAGAGAGAGAGAGTGTACCCCAGTGAGCGAGGCTCACTCCAAACCATTGAGATAGGACAGGTCTGTTTATCCATCCTCATTCAACCCTTTGGATGTTGCAGAGCAGACACGAGAGACACAAGGAGTCCCCCTCATATGTGTAAAACTACATAGATCTAGGGGTGATGTGCCTCAAGCTAGTACTGTAAGAACAAAGTCTAACTATTGCTATACTGGTTTTCAAATTGGAGCGGAGCGCTGGGTGACTCAGGATTATGAAAAAGAAAAATAAATGCAATAGTGCAGATGGTATAACAATGATAGTCTGAATAAAAAATGTTCTCTGTAATAGTTGTACTCACAGATTGTACTATCAAATATAAGCGTATCAGAGACCCTTCTCTCTCTGATGGGAGCCCTTTAATGGATACCCCTCAGAGTGGTGTCTTGATACTGTAAGCTTGCAATATGGTTGTTCAATTATTCTCCCAGGGGTATGTGAAAGTGAAAGAGAGAACACACAATAGAGTAGTATAGTCTAAACTGTATTAGCAGCAATCGATAAATATATGTATAATACACTCACATTTTGTAATAAAATAATGTTCGAGGGAGAGGACAGCTGTGGATGGAGAACGCCGGTTTTTCCAGGAGCGGAGGAGCCCTTCCGCATACGTCACTGATGCCCTCGTCACGTCCTGTGTTGTCTTGGGTCAGGGCGGAAGAGGCTGCCTGGTGTATCTGTCTCCTGATGGTTTGCCAGCAGTTGTCTCCCGATCTCCTCAGCACAATCACCTCCCACAGCGGATCGATTCTACGCGTTTCGCTGTGGCTTCTTCAGGAATCGAATTGGTTAACCCCATAGGTCCTCCCTTATATATATAGTCCATCATAAATTAACATAGGGCTAATCAGGGGGTCCTATCAGCTGATTGCAATTTTATGTATGATTTACATATCATGGGTAATGGAGATGTATGTCAGTTATTTTAAACAGTGCAAACAATATAAGAAATTCATATTAGGTGAGAGGTGATTGTGCTGAGGAGATCGGGAGACAACTGCTGGCAAACCATCAGGAGACAGATACACCAGGCAGCCTCTTCCGCCCTGACCCAAGACAACACAGGACGTGATGAGGGCATCAGTGACGTATGCGGAAGGGCTCCTCCGCTCCTGGAAAAACCGGCGTTCTCCATCCACAGCTGTCCTCTCCCTCAAACATTATTTTATTACAAAATGTGAGTGTATTATACATATATTTATCGATTGCTGCTAATACAGTTTAGACTATACTACTCTATTGTGTGTTCTCTCTTTCACTTTCACATACCCCTGGGAGAATAATTGAACAACCATATTACAAGCTTCCAGTATCAAGACACCACTCTGAGGGGTATCCATTAAAGGGCTCCTATCAGAGAGAGAAGGGTCTCTGATACGCTTATATTTGATAGTACAATCTGTGAGTACAACTATTACAGAGAACATTTTTTATTCAGACTATCATTGTTATACCATCTGCACTATTGCATTTATTTTTCTTTTTCATAATCCTGAGTCACCCAGCGCTCCGCTCCAATTTGAAAACCTGCACAAGAACCATCTGGACCTGAACAGTCCGTCTTAAGGGTGTAGAGCTGCTTTTTTATTATTGTACTGCACTTTAATATTTATATATTTTTTCACACATTGGTGAAGGTCACTAAATACAATTTGTGTACTGATTATTAATAGAACATCACTGTCACGTATATCGTATAATTACTTAATTATTTAATATTCACTTATTTTTGAGAAGCGCCCGGTTTTTATTTTTTGTCTATTGCTACTGTATACTGGCCTAGCAGGGTTTTCATGGTGAGTACAGTATACAGAAAGTCTAGTTCCAAGCTGCCTCTTACCACTTCTCATCCCTGCAGGACCCCAGCACGCAGAATCCCACCAGCACGATGTCCTGGGACTTGCAGAAAGCCAGCAGTTTGCTCTGATTCAGGTAGATGTGACATTCTACCTGCGGAGGGTATGCAAGTGTTTAGGATTAAGCGATTTACCACTCCAGCTGTGAAACATTGTGACAACCACAGCACACGAAGGGACAAATGAGAATCAGGCCACACCAGTTTCAAGATGTATCTCATATAGATAGATAAGCTAAACAAGATGTCTACATTTTCATCTGTGGAAACAGGAGTCCGATAGCTCAGGTTTGGGATGTCATTTATGAAAGACGCTGTAGTACATTGAGATTCATTGCTAATTTCTCTGGACCGCACTTTTTGGAAGAGCCCCAACTGTTCTCTTTCTCACCCCATAGAGTAAAATGCAAGATGAAGACGAATGGTCGGGAGGGGAAGTTCTCAGCAGAAGTTATAGATAGATTAGTAATTAATCTCAATGCACTGCAGCCTCACCAACACCTCTACTGTCCACACATACCACAAATCAATAATATCAACATTCTGCATCCAGGGAACAAAAAATATGTATACATTTAAATTATTTTGAATTCATGCATTTCATTATGTTTAAAGCCAGAATCTTTACACGCCCGTTTGATTAGATTTGTTTTCTTTTTTGTCCCACCTATAAGTAATTTTTTCTCATTATCCGGCTATTTATTAAACCCTTTGCTGTCAGGAGGTATTAGGAACACATTGCACTGGTCATGAGGAAGGTACTAAGGTACAGCTTCTAACACTACCAGAAAAGCCTGCAATGTCATTAATATATTCAATTAATCCCCAGTTTATAGGGAACGTCATCTTGCATTATAACCAGGCCGCCCTCAGGGTGGGAGAGCCAAGAGAACTGCCCTTGGCCTGATGGCTGCGGGGGGCCCAGCGGACTGACGCTGACAGTCTGGCTCGGCCAGAGATTCGGCCCAATAACCGTGTCTGGCTGCCGGCCCCAGCTCTCTCTTCCCCTGCAGCGGGCCTGGCCTCCGGTGTAGGCCACGGCCCCGCACACCGGATGTTGGGACCAATTTCTGGATCGGCGCAGCACCGGAAGCCTTTACCCCCCAAAGATAAAGGGTGGTGTGTGTGTTTGAGGGGGGAGGGGGAATATGTTATGGGGGGGGGGTGTTATTATGCTGGATTGGGGATTTTTGTGTTGGGCAGGAGAGAGAGGTAGGGGAGAGAAGTGCAGGATATGAGAGATGGGGGTCTCGCAAGGCTGCTGACACGGGGGGGGGGGGGCAGTGAAAACTCTAGTCCTGGGAAAGCTGCCTGCGGCCTTGCATTATAACGCCCAACACACATATTCTGTCATTCTCTTGATTTCTTATCAGTAAAAGGAGTTAATCTGTTCTACCTGAAAAAGGAAAGTATCCTGTATTTTCACTTGTTCCATAAATAGTATATTCAACTAAACCTGAAAGTAATAAGAGTGGTTGCTACATGTGTGTCCAGGGACATATGCAGATATATGGTATGTTTTGTTCTTGGGTTTGTTTTGGTGCTGCCCCACTGATGGTGGAAGAACGTCCCCTGATCACCATCCGGCTCCAGGATCTCTCACAGACAATAAATAATTTCACTGAATGGCATACAATCCTCTGAAGTGCCAGCTCGTGTGCACATCCCTGAGCACCGCAGTGCGCTCATTGGTCTGACTTACACATAACACAAAGTAAGCACCTTGACAAAAAGCTGTCCGCTCGAAACGCGTTGGTTGGGGCCCGTGGGCTCGCTTGTTATTTAATGTCTTGATCCATTAAATATTTTCTTTATGGGACACACACTCTCTTGCAGTTTTTTCTTTTTTCTCTGTGCACAGTTGTGCTCCAACTTTCCCTCGCCTGTCTGACTTACACACATACACATGTGACATTGTTCCCCTGGGTATATACAATATGCCGTTATATCCCAGAATATCACAGAGTTTTCGATGGGTTCATCTGCAGTGTCAGGGCACTTATATTAATAATAAGGTGAAGTAAGCTCTCCTATAGATAGACATTGTGTTTATTTCTTCAATGTTTCGGTTCCTGTAAGTGGGTGTAGTAGGGACTTACCCTTGTTAAGAAACTTGCCTCTAATCCAGCAGTGTGCTGGTAAATTGCACATCTGCAATAAACCAACCCCACCTGAATAATCAGAACTCTGTCAGAAATAGCCTGATCTGAGACACAGGAGGAGGATTCCTAAGTCTCCCAATTGGGGGCTGAACCCAGAAAGGACAGATGTCTTGAGCTGCAAAGAGACTGCAGATTGACAGAAAGTCAAAGGGGAGAAGACCTATACCTGGACAGACATTGCCTTAGCACACAAGGGTGCTGACCCAGGAAAGCAGAGAAGCCTTTCCCTACAGCTACAAGAAACAGATAAGACTTTCTTATTGGACTGTTGTATATCTGTATAAATGTATATATATTTGGGGCTGGTAATTAGCTTAGCTAACCACCCAGTTAGAGAGGGCTGGACTACATGGATAGATATTCTCCAAAATGGAGTAGGTTTTCTTTTTGCTGTGTTAAAGGGACAGTCGCAATAAAGCCTAATTTTAGTTTCACTTTAAACAGTCTCCATTGCGTACCTCTGAACACGTCTCTTACAGGGGGTCAAGGAAACTGTACTGATGTTGGGTTTCATACAGGTGGTGTGTAAAACTTCTGATTGAGCAGGGGTAAAAGGCAGGAAGAAACTGCTTGTCAGAGTTCCTGTTGGAGTCTGTTAGAGCAGGGGTGCCCAAACTTTTCAGTTCGCGCCCCGTCTGCGCTCTCCCTCTTTACCTGCTCTTGGGCTTTGCGGCATCATATGCTGTCACAATGTCATGTGACGCGTTGCCATTTGACGCCTCGTTGTCATGGCGACGCGTTGCAGAGGAGACGGCTGTGAGTAGGTAAGGGAATGTGCAGAGGCCTCACACCTCCCCCAGCATTTCATTTACATGCCTGGGGGAAGAGTGCGGGGCCTCTGCAACTGCCGCGCCCCCCCCCCCTCCTAGAGAATCCTGTGCCCCCCAGTTTGCGCATTCTGTGTTAGAGGAACACAGATAATGGAGCTTCCACCCGCAGGGATCTAGGCTTTGCCTGGGAACACTGGGGAACCCAAAGCCCCACACAGCAGAGGCCTTTAAAGAAATAGATCAAAGGGCTTTCTGGGAGCAGTAGGACTTCAACGCCTGCATCTTAAGCATTTGGAGAAATTTGAGACGCCAGACTGGAACACAAGCAGATAAGACTTTATATATTGTTCCCTGGTCTTGGTACTGTTTTATATGTTTTGAGACTGGGAACTGGCCTACCCAGCCAGTCAGAGAGTTGGGGTCTGTCCTGTTTAGTCAGTCTCCTAAAAGGAGCAGGTGTTTGTTTTATGATTTGTGTTTTGCATTAAAGGGGCAGTAGCCCCAATATTTTAGTTATTTTTGTGGAGAATAAAACCACTCAAATATTATGGTTTACCCAGAAACGCATGTATGGACTCTGGGTAAACCATAATCCTCGCCTACTGGCCGCTACGTCACATTTCCCTTTGGAACCTTTTTTGGAACCCTAAAAATTACAATAAATCAATTTTTAAACATGAAAATGTGCTGGAAAAAAATCACAGATCTCCCTCCCTGTCAGTAACCTCCAACGTTTCTGATAATCACTATATGGAGTTTCTTGTTGAATTTTTAGAAAATGGGGCTGGTAATTAGCTTAACTAACCACCCAGTTAGAGAGCCCCGTGTACAGTATGTATACATATACCTATTTCTGGAGACTATGAAGGCTGTAGTAGTAGCTACCTGGTTACAGACGGGCTTGTGCTTCAGTCCTGGTTTGTTGAGGATCAGTTCCAGCTGCCTGCGGTTAAAGTTGGAGACTCCAATGGACTTCACCAGCCCTGCGTCTTTACACGCCTCCAACGCCTGGAAAAGCACTCGTGTGTTTAGTGTCAACGGGGGTTATTTATTATTTATAAAATATTTTACCAGAAAACAAAATACATCAAATGTTACCTCTCGTTTCCAAGTATGTCCTGGGCACAAAATAAAGTTGACAACATTACGATTTGCAAGGAAAAGGGCAAAAAAGGCAGCGCACTGTCAAAAACCAGGAGGAGGCTCACAAGTACTTTAAAAGGGTTTATTCCATAAGAGGATCAAACATATCCCCAGAGAGCAACAAAAAAACACCAGACCAGTGCGTTTCGGGCCGTGTGCCTTTTCTCAAGGTGTACACAGTGCGCTGCCTTTTTTGCCCTTTTCCTTGCTTTATTACCACGCTGGTGGATTAGCACGCCGCTTTATGAAGCTACCGCAATTGGACCAGACTGGAGGATAAGTGAAGCTGAACAGTGAGTAACCCCTGTGGGTTTATGCTTATTATTCTATACCTATAGCCAATGGGGCAACTTATGTACTAACATACTGTATGTGTCATTGCACACTATGTACTAGTCCCCTCTCCCTATTAGGGAATTCTAATTACTCACAAACTCAGTACAGAGGTCCAGGCGGTTTTATATATGCACCTATGGGACTGTTCTATATTGGATGCTAATTAAATACAATATACACTGGCGACACACTTTATTCGAGCTCGGCTAGTCCCACGAATTCGGGTATACCCGGGTGTATTGAGGTTTGTGACTGTTTTCTGCCCGAGTGCATTGAGGTATTTTCCAGGCAGGGATTGAAGCATTTTATTCCTGCTGGCTGCAATACTGCACAGTATATATATATATACTGCATTACAATTCATGAATTTATGCCATCTGGTAGACACGCGAAGCATTGCAGCCTATTAAATCCTAATCATTATCATTTAACAGATCAGCCGCCCGTCAGCCAGGCATGAACCCAGGCTGGGAAGGCAAACGCAACGGGGCTTGTCAGAGGTGAGGAGCGGCGCATTCCAGGTATCTGCCAGGTACATACTGGGTATTTGCTCGAATAAAGTGTGTCGGTGCAGTATCACCATGCAGGGAGATGCAACTGATTGCAAGATGTTTCTCAACACCTTAGATAGACATCACAGAAAATAATCCAAAGCGCAAACTCCCCTCAAGCATAAAAACAGAAAAAAACATACTGTACATAGTGCAGATGTGTATACCAAATGTCAAATGTAAATAATAGAACTAGTGAGTGCCCACTCATGTGGTGGAAACTATTTTCAAGTGTTGTGCAATCTATCTAGTGTTGACTCAGGAACTCTCCCGACCATGGAAGGAAGAAAAGGTATAATCGTGTAAAACCATTTAATAATACAAATATATAGGAGCAGTGAGCCCATTCAACTCATATGCTGGAATTGGAACAAAAGCAATATAGCAGCAGACAACGGTGCCTCACAGCCGCACTTGCGGTGTTCCAAAGTATTCAGCAACCCCCCTACGCGTTTCGAACGGACGAAACGCGTAGTGAGGTCCCTGAATACTTTGGAACACCGCAAGTGTTGCAGTATGGCTCCGTTGTCTGCTGCTATACAGATCCAGGAAACGCCAAGCGGAGGTGTTCATTGGCTGGTCTACTGTGACGTCACCCGCCAGGGAGTCCGGAAGTCAGGACGCGCGAGAAGAAGCTGCTGCCAGCTGATCACTGACCGAGCTGCTGCTGTTAGACCAAGAGTGGTCACATTGCTTTTGTTCCGTTTCCAGCATGTGACTTGAATGGGCTCACTGCTCCCATATATTTTTATTATTAAATGGTTTTACACGATTATACCTTTTCTTCCTTCCATGGTCGGGAGAGTTCCTGTTTGAGTCAGGTGTGTATACCAAATGTCAAATGTAAATAATAGAACTAGTGAGTGCCCACTCATGTGGTGGAAACTATTTTCAAGTGTTGTGCAATCTATCTAGTGTTGACTCAGGAACTCTCCCGACCATGGAAGGAAGAAAAGGTATAATCGTGTAAAACCATTTAATAATACAAATATATAGGAGCAGTGAGCCCATTCAACTCATATGCTGGAATTGGAACAAAAGCAATATAGCAGCAGACAACGGTGCCTCACAGCCGCACTTGCGGTGTTCCAAAGTATTCAGCAACCCCCCTACGCGTTTCGAACGGACGAAACGCGTAGTGAGGTCCCTGAATACTTTGGAACACCGCAAGTGTTGCTGTATGGCTCCGTTGTCTGCTGCTATACAGATCCAGGAAACGCCAAGCGGAGGTGTTCATTGGCTGGTCTACTGTGACGTCACCCGCCAGGGAGTCCGGAAGTCAGGACGCGCGAGAAGAAGCTGCTGCCAGCTGATCACTGACCGAGCTGCTGCTGTTAGACCAAGAGTGGTCACATTGCTTTTGTTCCGTTTCCAGCATGTGACTTGAATGGGCTCACTGCTCCCATATATTTTTATTATTAAATGGTTTTACACGATTATACCTTTTCTTCCTTCCATGGTCGGGAGAGTTCCTGTTTGAGTCAACACTGTTCCACATAGATTACACCAGGGGTGAGCAAACTTCTTGAGCTGCGGCCCCATGCCCGGGAGCCGCAGCGTTCCTGCCCCCCACCCCCTCTCCAAGTACTCAACGTCAAATTAAATCGCGGGTCATGTGATGTCACCCCGCTGCGTCATTTGACGCGCATTGCCAAGCATCGCCGAAGACCCAGCAGAGATCAGGTAAGTGAGTTACAGAGGCCTCACGTCTCCCCTGGCATTTCATTTAAATGCCACTGGGAAGAGTGCAGGGCCTCTGTAACCGCTGTGCCCCCCCTATAAATTCTCGCGCCCCCCAGTTTGCACACTGCTGGATTACGCAACGCTTGAAATTCATTTCCACCACGTGAGTGGGCACTCACTAGTTGTATTATTTACATTTGCCATTTTGTTATACACATCTGCACTATGCATGTTTTTTGCTTTGGATTGTTTTCTGTGAGGTCATTTTACAGTATAAAGACAGACAAAAGTAAGGGCCCCTATAACAGAGCCTTGTTGAATGTATGTAATTATCTTTTTTCAGGTTTTTTGATTGTATTTATTTTTTGTTTTTATGTTATTCATTGCCCATTGATGCCTAATGTATTAATCTGTGCCCCTTTAGGGTACAGATAAATACAGTGACAGGCAATGCGTTTTTTGGCAAATGCTTGTTTACAATTGATTGTTATTTTTTCTATTTCTGTTTATTGTTTTCATCAAATTGTTTGGCATTTAGATGGCTTGTTTTTAGTACATTTGTGGATTGGTTAGCGGTTTTATTTCTTGATTTGTTTTGTTGGTTAGTTGTTTCTTTAATTGTATTCTAGTATTTTGGTATAACATAATTTTTATTTTTTTTGAGGTTTTGGTGTTAGAATAATTTTATTGATGTGTAGTTGAGGCTTTTTAGTTAATTTATTCTTGTAGTGTTCAGGTGCTTGTTTGTTTCTTTATTTTTTTGTGTATTGTTGTGCTTGATTGTTTTAATAGGTTGGCCATTGACTGCTTATAGTGGCTTATCATGCCCATATTATATGGGTATGATGCACCACTGTGCCAATCAATGGGTAAAGGGTAGGTTTAGTGGCCCTTGGGTGGGTGGATAGGCCTCCATGGTGGGTAGCAGGTGAGGATGGGTTACTACTGTAATTACTATAGCGGTTATCAATCGCTAAGTTGATTAAGGGGTTAGGGGTCATTAGATTGTATTTTTTTCTTGTACTCTTGCTGCCAATGGAGGACATGGACCTAGAGTATGCGGACGAGGACGCCCTTCATGATGGGTAAGTACAAAGTTTTATTTACTTTATTTATGCTGACTGGCTAATGTTTGATTTTGAATGGGCAAATGAACTATTATCCATATCTGGATAATAGTAATTTTGTCCATTACTGTACTGTATGTGTTAGGGGGGGGGGGGTTGTTGGTGGAAGAGGAGGTGGGTAGTATGGTTGCTGTGTTTTTGAATGTTTATTGTAGGTAGCGAGGGTGGGTGAAGGTGGTATTTGGCCCTTGGTGGGTATTTCTACCTACCGGGTGGGTAGCAGGAGGTGTTAACCCCTTTTTTACCTTAGCAGGATTACCCGCTAAGGTAATGAAGGGATTAAATCAACCCACAACCCCCCTGCAAGGCCTAAACACCCACCAAGGGCCAAATACCCCTTAACCCGCCCCTGCTACCCACAATAAACATGGCATCGGTAGTTAACCCTTCATTGCCTTAGTGGTTAGCCGCTAAGGTAATGAAGTTGCCAGTAAATGCATTTTTCATGCATCTGATTCACGTTGGTAGCCTCCGGTGCTGGTATTAATGTATATCAGCTCCGGAGACCCCCGGCATCAGTCTTTTTCTCTAAGATCCTCTCTCGCCACTGCCGCTGAAGTTTCTTGGCAGCTTCACTTTTTTTGGTGAGATGATTTTGGGAGGAAATCAGCCTCAATAACGTTATCAAGGTTACTAGCATTGCATGAGTTTCAAAAGTAGCGATAAGTGGCTTATCGCCGCTCACTTGGCGATATGTTTTTGACTGCAGAAAAAAATGGCGATTCAACCTACTTATCGAGGCTTACTGAATCGCTGTAGGCATTTTTGGCCGATAACAGCTAAAAAGCCTCGATAAGTGGGTCATTATGGCTACTAGCATAGGCCCCATATACTGTGTTATTGGCTCCTGTGTGTACACTCTGTACCTCCCAGGTATCTTGAATATCTGTGTTGTGAAAAATACTGCGTCCGTTTTCATCCACAGGAAAGAGATCATCTCCAGGCTTAAAAAGAAAGAAAAATAATAATATATATTATAACATTCAGGAATTTATTGAGTCTATGTTTTTTTTAAATGTTTAACCTAACTGACAAGGTGTATTCCCAAAGTTTAGAAAAACAACATTTTGTAAAAAGAATCTAACAATGTAATTGCCTTCTGTGTATGTCAGCTTCTTCGCACACGGACAAGAGCAAACACAGGTTCGATATATTGAGTCATTTATTGATTCACAATACATGTGATCACAAGGAGCGTCAAGCAATAGCCTCTGGTGAGAGCAGTTCTCACACAGTACTTATACAAAATTGCGTACATAGGCTAACATTGGTTGCTAGGCAAATTATAGAGACATTACTCAAACATTCACTGTGCACAGGGTTTACTTCCTCTTCTTTAGCCTATGCAGGGGTGAGCAAACTTTTTATGCCGAGCCCCCCTTTTCATCCATGACATTTCTCGGGCCCCCCCTGCCTGATGTAATCAAAATCACATGACGTTAGCGCACGTGAGCTGGTTTAGCCAATGAGGGCGAACCAGCTTTGTGACACATCCGCCACGCATCTACAATCTCCTGCAGCCAAGTTCACAAATCGCTTGGGCTGCAGGCGTGCGCGCAGGCAGTACACTGGTATTTGATCACTCTTTATTTTATTGTTTTCTGGCATCTGGTAATATTTTTTTTCTGGTGCACAAAGGCAATCCATTTGAGGGGGCATTCAGCCACCTCTTTGCTACTTCCTTTCCCTCCCCCCCTTTTTTTACCTTTCCCCTCCCTTTTTTCCTTCTCCCATTTGCTTTCCCCAGTGTCATCCACTCCTATCTACCAGTTTTATGTATTATTTATTTATTCCCGTTTTAAATGTTGCCCAGGGATCCCCATAACCAAACTTAAGGGGGGTACTGATGAATCTCCCCTGCTGCTCAATACTCTCAAGTGACCCCCCCCTGACCCAAAGAATAACCCCCAGCCCCCCAAAACTCATCCTCCTCCCAAGCCCCTCAATTCTGCCATCTCTGCCTGACCTTCATCCCTACGTTTAGCTGGGGGGGTGGGGGAGGCGCTCCGTTGATCTCTTCCTGGTCCTGCTGGAGCTCCCTGGAGATAGGCGATCATGAGGCGGGGGCCTGCTCTGTGTGGGTGTGCATCTCATTGGTCTGAAAAGGGAACCACCTCCTCCTGTGCCAGAACACACACTCACACACACACTCTCACACTCTCACACACTCTCTCACGCCATTGTGTCTTTCTCTCTCACCTCCCCCCTGTGTCTCTCTCGCCATTGTGTCTTTCTCTCTCACCTAACCCGTCTCTCTCGAAATTGTGTCTTTCTGTCTCACCTCCCCCCAGTGTCTCTCTCTTACCTTCCCCCAGTGTCTCTCTCTCACCTTCCCCCATGTAACGCGCAGCTCACCACAAACGAGGCGCGACCACAGGGCTGAGGTAGGGAATTGTATAGAATGCCAACCACAACCGCGAGAGCACGTCTAGAGTGTAGGATAGTCTTGCAAGCCGGATCAGGGTAATACAAGACAGCGTAACGAGGTACCTGCCGGGTCTTGGAGTATAGATTAGCAGATCATCGGGGTACGTAGCCAGAGTCAGGATTGGAGAGCGTAGAATAGTCATAGCGCCAAGCCAGGGTCAGTGCAGGAGAGAGCAGCGTTGTTGTGGTTCCAAAGCCAGGGTCAGTGCAGGAGAGAGTAGAGTAGTCGTATCCAAGCCAAGGTCAGTGCAGGAGAGTATCACAGAGTAGTATCCAGGCAGGGTCAGGCAGCAGGGTTCAGGCAGACAGGCACAAGGCAATGAGACTAGCGTCACACAATCAGGAGTTATGCTCGGCAAGGCAGGAGAGCATAGAGAGGGTATAAATAGGTCCTCCCACCAATGGGTGGCAACCAAGAAGCAAGGGAGGCCTCACCAATAGGCTGCTGTCATCAGGGCGGAATCGGGGAACGGAGGCCATGGAAGACCAGGAGGAACGTTCACCGCGTATGCGTAACGCGTCACCGCTGCTGGAGGGACCGCGCAGCCTAAACTTGGAAACCGCGGGGACAGACAGGAACCATGCACCGTCCGCGCAATGCTCACGAGAACCCACGCTGGAATGCCTGACAAGACCGCCTCTGGAACCTGCAGGAGAGCTGAGAGTTAAGGGGGTAGAACTGTCGGGTGGCGAATCCTCACACCCCAGTGTCTTTCTCTCTCCCCTTCCCCCAGTGTCTCTCTCCCCCTCCCCCAATATCTCTCTCACCTTCCCCCAGTGTCTCTCTCCCCCTCCCCCCAATGTCTCTCTCACCTTCCCTCAGTGTCTCCCACCTCTCCATGTCTCTCTCTCCCCCTCCCTCCAATATGTCACACACACTCACACACTCACACACTCACACACTCACACACTCACACACTCACACACTCACACACTCAGGAAGTCAAAGCCTGTGCTGCATGCACTGAGCAGCACAGCGCCACCTAATGGCTGCAGGAGAAATGCAGCTACAGACTGCTTTTCTCTCTGCTTCTCTGCAAAATCGCCCCCACCGCCTGCGCCTCCCCCTAAACAATGTTATGCCCCCCCAGGGGGGCACGCCCCCCAGTTTGCGCACCTCTGCGCGGCCTACTGTACGCAGCAGTTATCTTAGATCTGTCTCAGAACCCTGATTAGGTTCCTTCCAAGGTTCAATAAAGAAGCTCTTCCTTCTTTTACCGAACACCCAACTTCTGGAACAATTTTCCGTTTCTTAAAACAGCCTCCTGTTTAACTTCAATGGTTTCATATTTTAAATGTAACCCTCTCTGCCTGGCTCTTACGGAGTTTCTATCAGTGTCTGTAATATTGGCTACTGACGATGCATTTCCTTGTTGAGGGTGCAGGCTTCGTGCCGGCTGGGCGTTGGTAAACAAAGATGTGCACCATTAACTATATTTATTCAAACAACAGCTTTAATGTTACATCAACACACAATAATCTTGTTATGAACATAACTGCATTCTCCCTGATGGTGTCTGGACCTTTTCGTCCTTAGCTGCACCTATATCGGACCACGTTTTTGTGGCAGGTCGCTACCTTTTCTTCAATATATAGATTTTTTAAGTTTACATTGTTGCCCCTTCAACTTTTTTGCTGCTGTGCTCCGTTCTCTTCTTCGAATAGTAGGAGGTAGTCTGGCACACAAAAAAACTCTGTTAATTAAGATATCACCTGCCGGTGCCCACGGACAAAAAGGGACAGTCCTGCAACGTCCCCAGGGGTTCACATGTAGAAGGCAAGGTCCAGGCTCTCGGTCTTCAATATAACAAGTTTATTTCAGCAAAGAAAATCCAACGTTTCGACTGCAAATGCAGTCTTTGTCAAGGTGAGAGCTGACAAACAATGCAAAATAATCCCTTAATATACCCCCCCACTCACCCATCCTAAGTCACGGCAGGTGAGGACTGGCACAAAAAGTCGGAGTAGCAATGATTATTCTGGAAGCCAGAGGGTCACGTGGTGATGACTTAGCTCAGATAGTGTCAACTCGCCCTCTTTTCCAAGCACGACAAGGTCAGTTTCTTTTCTTACTTTATTTTGGAGAAAGCAGGGAAAAACAGTATCTTGTGTAGAGGTGTAGGTCTAAATCTCTGTGTGTGCTTAGTAGTAAAGGGAGGTGAAAAGATAATCCTGCAGCACCATTACAGGGGTTACAGCGAGGTACTCACGAGTCCAGAGAAATGGTGGAAAGGAAGAAGCAATGTATGCTGGGTGGTAAGATAGTCTGGGGACAGACCATCTGTGGGCAGAGCAGAGGGGGAGAAGGCAGACTAGCCCATTAGAGAGAGAGGCTGAGGCTGCCATAGCAACTCACAGGAGTGTCTTGGGAAGCCACAACATGTAGCAATAATGTTACATTTTTAATGCAGCAAGCTGCTGGGAGAGGGGAAATGGCACTGTATTTGTGTGCAGAGCCAAACACATACAGCTGGCACTAAAAAGCTGACAAGCAGGGCTGCGAGGAAACAGGGGGGGGGGTGAAACAGAAGTGTAGACAGGGGTATACCTGTTCCATGACAATGATGTCACTGCCGCGACGGACAACCACACATGCGTAGTATGCCTCACACACAGTGTGGGACTAGCATCAGTGTGAGGGCAGTCAAAGTATGGGCAATGCATCATCCTACTCTATTCCTAATGGCCACTCCTCCTGTGATGTGAGCAAGCAGCCAATCCCATACGCTTGTGTCTGTATTAACTACTATTGGCGGAAGAAGCCACCACGGGGAAATGCCAGCACTACAAGCCCACACCAGAGGTCTGCGCATGCGCACCGGAAGGTGAGAGAGAGACACTGGGGGGTAGGTGAGAGAGAAAGACACTGGGGGGAGGTGAGAGACACTGGGGGGAGGTGAGAGAAAAAGACACAGGGGGAAGGTGAGAGAGAAAGACACTGGGGGAAGGTGAGAGAGAAAGACACTGGGGGAAGGTGAGAGAGAAAGACACAGGGGGAAGGTGAGAGAGAAAGACACGGGGAAGGTGAGAGAGAAAGACACTGGGGGAAAGTGAGAGAGAAATCACTGGGGGAAGGTGAGAGAGAAAGACACTGGGGGAAGGTGAGAGAGAATGACACTGGGGGAAAGTGAGAGAGAAATCACTGGGGGAAGGTGAGAGACAGACACTGGGGGAAGGTGAGAGAGAGACACTGGGGGAAAGTGAGAGAGAATGACACTGGGGGGGGGGGGGAGGTGAGAGAGAAAGACCCTGGGGGAAGGTGAGAGAGAAAGACCCTGGGGGAAGGTGAGAGAGAAAGACCCTGGGGGAAGGTGAGAGAGAAAGACCCTGGGGGAAGGTGAGAGAGAATGACACTGGGGGAAAGTGAGAGAGAAAGACACTGGGGGAAAGTGAGAGAGAAAGACACTGGGGGAAGGTGAGAGAGAAAGACACTGGGGGGAGGTGAGAGAGAAAGACTCAGGGGGAGGTCAGAGAGCTAAAAACACTGGGGGAGGTCAGAGAGAAAGACACTGGGGGAGGTGAGAGAGAAAGACACTGGGGGAAGGTAAGAGAGAGACACAATGGCATGAGAGAGTGTGAGAGAGTGTGTGTGTTCTGGCACAGGAAGAGGTGGTTCCCTTTTCAGACCAATGAGCTGCACACTCACTGGTAGCAGGGCCTTCCAGCACCTGGAGGAGCCGGAGCAGTCCCCAGCCTCATGATCGCCTATCCCCAGGGAGATCCAGCAGGACCAGGATGAGATCAACGGTGCCCCCCTTCCCCTCCCCCCAGCTAAATGGAGGGATGAAGGTCAGGCAGAGATGGCAGAATTGAGGGGCTTGGGAGGAGGATGAGTTTTGGGGGGCTGATGGTTATTCTTTGGGTCAGGGGGTCACTTGGCGGTATTGATCCGCAGGGGAGATTCATCAGTACCCCCCTTGAGTTTGGTTATGGGGATCCCTGGGCAACATTTAAAACGGGAATAAATAAATAATACATAAAACTGGTAGATAGGAGTGGATGACACTGGAGAAAGCAAATGGGAGAAGGAAAAAAGGGAGGGGGAAGGTAAAAAAAAGGGGGGGAGGGAAAGGAGGTAGCAAAGAGGTGGCTGAATGCCCTTCAAATGGATTGCCTTTGTGCACTGGAAAAAAAATATTACCAGATGCCAGCAAACAATAAAATAAACAGTGATCCAATACTAGTATACTGTTTGCGCGCACGCCTGCAGCCCAAGCGATCTGTGAACTTGGCTGCAGGAGATTGTAGATGCGTAGCAGATGCGTCACAAGGCTGGTTCGCCCTCATTGGCTGAAGCAGTTCACGTGCGCTGACGTCATGTGATTTTGATTACATCAGGGAGGGGGGGCCCGAGAAATTTCATGGATCAAAAGGGGGGCTCGGCATAAAAAGTTTGCTCACCCCTGCAGTAGGGGGTAGAGGTATGCTCAGATAATTGGGTAACTTGTCCAGTATTTGAAGACAAGACAGGAAAAATGTACGTTGCTTCTGGACACAAGGGTAAGCAAACCTAGTCCAATGTTGTGTGTTGTAGTTACATAAGAAGATACATCAAATTGAATTGTATAGAATGTCGAGTTTGCTGAGTGGAATTTAGGGTGCTGTAGCATACACTTTATCCTTAAAGTCAGTAATTGGCATTGACATCTGCATTCCAGTTTTAGGCTTCTAAATAACCCAATTATTAGATAAACTGACCTTAAGCTCTATGGGTGTGTGGATGATGAACAGATCCATGTATTCCAGCTGAAGATCCTTCAGGGATCTTTCCAGCGCTGGACGAACCTTGTCGGGTACTTGGAAAGTAGCCCAAAGCTGAAAAGGCAGATGGGGAAGGAGTCAATTCAGTTTAGCACTGGAAAGGGGAAGCGTTGATTAGAGGAAGGCTCCATAAAATCTACATGGAAGACCTGAGAAGTATATGTGGTCCGTTTAATGTTGCCCAAAGTTGTAATAGCCCTTCAAGTTCTGAGAACGAGCACAACCATGTATCTATATTAATGTTTCTTTGCTAAAAACAGCATCACATTCATCAAAGATCAAACAATGACATTAGTCTAGATACCTTCCCAGTGTAGAACAGGTCTTCTCTCTTCACTGTCCCATCTGCAATCTTCGCCTTTATGGCCCGGCCAACCACTGGCTCGTTGCGGTACATGAAGGCACAATCAATGTGGCGATATCCAACTTCAATGGCCACCTTGGTGGCCTCCTCTGCCAGACTCTTGGGAAACGAAAAGTAATGAAACATCATAATAAATGATGGTTGGGCAATTTGTCCGAGTTAAATAAAAAGACCCACCACATACACACTGTTAAAAACAAAATAACACCTTAATGAAAGTATGGGCTTCCAAATTTGCTATTTTTATTATCCTTGCTTGAAACATTTGGCAGTTTGGCTAGAAGTTAAGCCCATTTTTGCAGCTACGGGATGAAGTATTTGTTCAATGGAGATTTTGACTATGGAACAATGAGTTTCAACCAAATGTTTCATACACCTTACTCCATACAGCCCTTGTTATCAGCCCAGTCAGGAGAAAGGGCAGGAGAGTTGGGGGCACTATCCTTGTGTAAGATACCACTGAAGACACCAAAATATCGCACAAAAGGCAGATGCTAAATTAAATTAACCCCCTCGTACAGTGCTGAGTACATTGTCGGCACTCTACAAAAAAATTATTTTTAATTGTATTTTTTTTTTCTATTGAGATCCTATGAAAAAAATAGAGCTGCAGCCCAGGATACTTTAGATATAATAGTAATTTATTTCTATCTTTGAAGTAATGCACTTAATCAAGATAAGTGCCAGCGCGTCACTTGTGTTCTTCATAGAGACGGCACCTTACAGATTCAGTCCCTCTTAGGATGAAAGTGAACTAAGGACAGTGGTTTAATAAGGCAGCACACCAAAAACCTGTCTGCAGGTGATGTGTCCAGCAAGGAGCTGGTTAATGGCAGCTACAGTCAATCAACCAGTCTCCCCCTTCCTCATCAAGCAGGTTTAAAGGTGTTCTGCACAAACTGCACAGGTTTGTCTAGAGCACGGAAGGACTGTGCTGCCAGAAAGATCCCAAGTAACCAGACCCTCTATTCCAGGACAAAGCGGTCACTGGAACCCACCAGAGGGTGTACCCCACGGACACCAACCCAGACCTGGAGAGTGATATAAAGAGCCCCCTGCTTTCAGGTACCTCTTGGGACTTTGTGGGTAGAAGCTGGAAAGAGTCCTACACCTCCAGCCCTTCATATAGGGACTGGGAGAGTGTGTTAGCACCTACAGGGGGATAGGCTGTTTCGTTTATTTAATCAAGTTTCGTTTATTTTGTGTGCTGCTTTAAAACTGTATTGTTTGAAGCTATGGGCTGAATAAAAGCCAATGTTTATTTTTCCCAATATGTCTCTCTGGTTATAACTCTGGACTTGTCTCCTAAAGACTGGAAAATGTCTCTTCCTCTCCTATGCACCTCCATTAAGTGTCATTACTGCCATGTGATCGCAATTTGCTATATGGGATGTGGGATACTGGAGCTTCTGGCGCTCAAAGTGTTAATTGGTTAAGCGGCACTGATCGACGTGTTTAAAACAAAAGGATAAAATATACTTTTTATTTCCTTGTATACAAATGTTTTTGTCAGTTTCAAATTTACAGCTAAATTGCTCGTTTTGCTTTCTCCATTGCTTATAAAGTAATTATGAAGCCATAATTAGTCAAACAGATAAACATTAGCAGCTGATATGCTTGAATTTACCAGACCTGGAGAAAAGGAGCACTGCCCCTTTAAAGATATATTTAAACCATGGGTGGCATGTATCAAACATGGTGCAATTTGCGAGCAGCGGCAGATGGATGAATCTTTGTAATGCTGCTGCTTACATTTGGCACGGATCTCTGTGGAGCAGAGGCTAACACCCCCTAAACCTGGCACAGAGAGGGCGGAAAACTGCCACAGACACAACTTTTGATCCATCTCATTATAATAAATGATACATTTTTGGGGAATGGTTATAACAGGAGTTACTGGACGACTCCAACTCCTCTTATAACCGACCCCCAAAACTCTCACAATGCAAATTGGGGCAAAGAATGAAAGCGCCTTGATACATTGAAAATGACACAATTGTGGAATAATGCTGAGCAATGCTCCAGTTTGTGATACTTCATACATATTCCCCACAAGAATGCAGGGTGTCTGCCTGTCATCTATCAACCCTCTCTTGCAGAGAGCCCCTCAAACAATTTCCTGTTCTAACTAAATGGAGCATGAAAAGAACACGCTTGGAACAGCGTGTTACACACTAACCTTTTCTGGGGCGTATGTTCCAAAACCAACAACTGGGATTTTATGCCCATCATTCATCACAATGCAGGAATCTTCCTTGAGTTCCATGGTTGGTCTGATCCGTCTGATCACTCCCGGAGTCATAAACTTCTCTGCTCTCCCAGATCTCAGCTTGGACTTTAACAAGTTGCATTCTAGTCCCACCGCCCTGAACCTCAATGCTGAGCTTGGTCTGAACCAATCAGAAAAATAAGAATGGAGGGCTTGATGTTAGGAGATTTGAAAGGCTTTAAAAAAAATTCTTCACCATGCAACTTTCTTTACAAATTTAAACACTGATTTTTGTGCACTCATTTTTTTTTTCAATTTTATTTGTAAATATTTAAAGCAACAATTTCCCATTTTTATTTTATTTACTTGCCTAAATAAGGGGGCACTCCAGAGCTGTTCTGTTGACCCCGAACTTTCAGGGCCCCCCAGGTTACCGAGAAATTTAATAAATTCATGCCGGTGTTTGACACGAGACTCCACGGCTATTTTGTATCAACCGGGCAAG
The DNA here is from genome assembly GCF_040206685.1 of Ascaphus truei. Classification (NCBI taxonomy): domain Eukaryota; kingdom Metazoa; phylum Chordata; class Amphibia; order Anura; family Ascaphidae; genus Ascaphus; species Ascaphus truei. Next base: position 288,743,371 of record NC_134487.1, read on the forward strand.
TATTCTTGCCTGATGCAGGTATTTTGTGATACAAGGGTCCCCGGAGGTCAGGGAATCAGACACCCTGGTTCAGGTAAGTAGAAATATATATATATAGTGAAATTCTGAGGAACCCCAACCCTCTCTAATAGCGCATCTGAGATCAGATACACTGTTTTGAACCCCATTTGGTACAATTTTTAAATGACCTGAAAATTGCATGGAACCCTTTGGGGATGCCCGGGGAACCCCTGTTGAAAAACATTGATCTAAATTGTGCTCATAAGTGGACGTTTTTTTGGGCAGTATCAGGGCCACCAATAAAAATGTTGGGGTCCAGGACAAATTAAAGGAGCAGGCACCCCCCCCCCCTGATCTTCCAAACCCACCCCCCCCCCATCTCCCTCTGGTAATCCCCACACCCAACAGCGTATTGTGTGTTCCTTAGGGGTGGGAGAACAAGATATGGGGAGAGACAGAGGGCAGAAGGGGGAGGGGGAGAGAGGTGGGAGCGGGAGAGGAAGGGGACAGAGGGTTGAAGGAGAGAGAGAGAAAGGGGGGAAGAAGAGAAGGGAGGGAAGGAGAGAGAGAGAGAGAGAGAGAGAGAGAGGGGAAGAGAAGGAGAGAGAAGGGAAGTTAGAAGGAGGGAGGTGTGGATGTTTGCAAATTCACATTGATAAGATCAAACACGGGTTCTTTATATGGAGTAGTTTATTTCCTAAACAGCATATAGTATGATCATACGAGAAAGTCAATGAGACCCTGCAAGGGGAGGTCCCAAGCATGCTTTATATACACTTTTGATATTCATAGTCTAACTGTCACGAGGGAGACTCCAAGAGCGGGTAGGACCTCGGAGGCCGGAACAGCGGGGAGCAAGCAAGACTCGTCCGGGTCGCAGGCAGATGGCAGGTAATGTGGTTGGGGTTCGGAGGCAGACAGCATGGTCGGGGTTACAGGCAGAGGTCGGAGGTAGGCAGCAGGTTGCATGGTCGGGGTCACAGGCAGAGGATGACAGCAGAAAGAAGAATCAGGGGAGCATCAGTGCCTAAAGGAAAAAACGTGATACTACCATAGTGCAGTTACATTTAACACAGCACACATAAAATAGCAGAGCTCTCACTGGAGCACAATATGTAGCTAGAGATCACAAAAATTGCAATGTAAACCATCTATGAACATCTATGATGGTAAAAAATGTCCATCCATAGAGACAGGAGCAAAAAGAGCAACAATTAGGAGGTAAATGAATCCAAAGGAGAGATACCAAGCCAAAATTAAAATGCAGATATTTATCCGTAAATGATCAAATTGGAGGCTTACAGGATTCCGATTGGTAAACAGCAAGGGTGTACAAGTGTGGATATCAGCCGAGTCGCATTCTCGGGATCTCTGCACGCTGCTTCTTCATCAAACGGTCTCCGACCTGCGCTGCTGTGGGGAGCCGATACGTCACTTCCGGTTGGTGGACGCCGCCGGAACTCTACCGCAGACACTCTCCCTCTGGATCTCACAAGAGGGGTTACGCTCTACGCGTTTCGCTGTGCGTGATGACGGCTTCGTCAGGAGTAACGTTAACCCGCAAAGGAATACTATATATACCCTTTAACACATGGTGACCTTTCCTCCTATTGGTCAACATGCTAATACATCTGAATAGTTGGGTAATTGACTATGTATGTCCGCCCAAAGATTATCACAACAATGTTATAGAATTCATAATAAAATACAACCTTTATACTTTTATTAAAAAACATAGATTCTTCTACCATGATATGAAAAGATAATCATAACACCGAAGTAATTTCATATACAAAATGGTATTCCTAACACTAAAATTGCATATAAGTTATACATATAAAATAATTAAAAAATTATATAAAACCGCTCTAATCTATCTCTAATATATTATATAGAAAACGGCGATTGATGTATCTCAAAGACAAGAGAAAAAAACACAATTAGTACAGAAATTTAGCAATATATATATTGCGGCATAAATGTGTTTACATGTGTTTTTACGCAATTTATAGGAAAGCACTCAGCTCAAAATCTACGTTAAGACCTAGTGGTACAAGTGTTTGCAAAGTGAAGATCCAGAAACTTTCTCTTTTTTTAAGAGCAACTTGTCTATCTCCACCTCTCCAATGTGGTAACACCTGTTCTAGAACTGTAAATTTAAGCCCTGATGTGTCTCCATTATGCTTTTGTATAAAATGATTAGACAGATAATGTGTGGTAACACCTCATCTCACATTTCCAATATGTTCAAGTATGTGTGTTTTTACAGTTCTTGTGGTTTGTCCTACGTACTGTAATCCACATGGACAGTAGACAAGATATACAACATTGTTTGATTTACACGTTAAAAGTTGTTTTATGTGAAATCTTTGCCCTGATGTGTTGGAGAATAAACTAAATTTATCCTCTGGCCTGTATTTACACGCAGTACATGTGGTACAGCCAAAAAAACCTTTTGATCTTATTACTGCACCGACACACATTATTCGAGCAAATACCCGGTATGTACCTGGCAGATACCTGGAATGCGCCACTCCTAACCTCTGACAAGCCCCGTTGCATTTGCCTTCCCAGCCTGGGTTCATGCCTGGCTGATGGGCGGCTGATCTGTTAAATGATAATGATTAGGATTTAATAGGCTGCAATGCTTCGCGTGTCTACCAGATGGCATAAATTCATGAATTGTAATGCAGTTTATATATATATACTGTGCAGTATTGCAGCCAGCTAGAATAAAATGCTTCAATCCCTGCTTGGAAAATAACTCAATGCACTCGGGCAGAAAACAGTCACAAACCTCAATACACCCGGGTATACCCAAATTCGTGGGACTAGCCAAGCTCGAATAAAGTGTGTCGCCAGTGTAGCTATCTGTTACCTTCAGTAATCGTTTTAGGTAGAGCACTAGGGGCCAATCTATCCTTCAGCGCTTTTGCTCTTCTAAAAATCACATTTGGATTTTCAGGGACAATCTCTCCTAATATAGGGTCATTTTTGACAATATGCCAATGTTTTTTAATTATTTTAGAAATTTTGTCAGATTGTCTATTATAATTTGTTAAGAACGAATATTCAAAGGTATTGCTAGATTTGGTCTTCTTTTTATTGTACAGTAAATCTTTTCTGTCCAAGTCATCAGCTTTTTTGATGGCATCATTTATGATCCCATTATCATAGTCTTTTTCTTTAAACCTTTTTTGTAGGAAAGCAGATTGTTTTTGAAAGGTGCTGACATCAGTACAATTTCTCTTAATTCGCCTTATCTGTCCATATGGGACGTTCTGTAACCATTTTGGATGATGACAACTTGTGGTGGATATATAATTATTAATATCTACACCTTTGAAGAAGGTTTCTGTTTTAATTCTCCCTTCTTCGATAAAAATAGTCAAGTCCAAGAAGTTAACTCTTTCCTGGCTATATTCACAGTTAAATTTCAAGTTAAGCAAATTGTCATTGAGATAAAGGGTAAATTGTTTAAGGCTTTCCTCATCTCCTTTCCAAATGAATATAATATCATCTATATACCTGCGCCATAGGCACAAATTCACACCCAGCTCTGCAATGGACCAAATATGGTCTTCCTCCCATGCTCCCATAAGGAGGTTTGCATAACTGGGTGCGAATTTTGTGCCCATGGCAGTACCACATTTTTGCAGGAAATATACCCCCTCAAACAGAAAATAATTTTGTTCTAAAATGAACTTAATGCTGTCTAGAATGAAGTTGGCCTGTTCGTTAGAGCATTATCAAAAGATCTAGATATGCCTATCGACAGCTTCATGTCCATCTCTATGATTTATACATGTATAGAGCGAGGTAATATCGCAGGTTACCAGATACCACCCATTTTCCCATACTTGATTATCTAGGATGCGCAAGATATCCGTCGTATCCTTAAGATAAGAGGGAAGTTTAGTTACATATTTTTGCAAATATATATCTATATAGGCCGATAGATGGGACGTCAAAGAGTCGATACCTGCTATTATTGGCCTACCTGGGGGATTAGTAATACTTTTATGAAGTTTGGGGAGGTAATAAAATATAGGTCTCACAGGATTTTCTCTATATAGAAAATTATATTCCTCATTACTTATAACTTCTTCTATTTTACCCTTGTCTAACAGTACTTTTAGTTCTATTAAAAAATCTATAGTTGGGTCTTTTTTCAAAGGTAAATATGTATTCATATCCCCTAGAATCCTTTTAGATTCTACAATATAGTCAGTTCTGTCTATAATTGCTACACCACCACCTTTATCGGCTTGTTTTATAACAACATTTGTGTCCTCTTGGAGGATTTTTAAAGCCTTTCTTTCAGAGATACTCAGATTATTTTCAAATTTAGCTTCTGATTTGACTAGTTTTTCAAAGTCTTTTTGTATTAGTTGTGAAAATACATCTAGGTTATTTCCTTTCGCATATTTTGGACAGAATGCGGAAGGTAGTTTAAGACCAGAATGAACTAGCGTAGGTCTAGTTAGAGGTGGTTCAGGCAGTTTGGTCACAGTTGAGATATGCGCAAGATTATCAGCAGTCCTTTGCTCTACATCTTTTAATCTAAAAAATCTTTTTATAGTAAGCTTTCTTAGATATCTCTGTGCATCTACAAAGAGGCCGAAGTTATTAGGACCTACAGTTGGAGCGAACTTCAGTCCCTTTGAGATCAGTGACTTCTCTGGTTCTGTCAGTATTTTAGAACTGAGGTTAAAAATATTATTCCCTATTTCTTGCTTTTTTTAAGATATTTCTTTTTCTCTTCCTCTTCCCCGTTTTCGTCGGGTCTTGTTCTTTTCCTTTCTGATGAGGGGTCCCTCTTCGTTAGGGGAGCATAGTAGTTCGCTCCCTGAAAAGAAGTGGACCCCCCCTCCCCTAAAAAATCCTTCTTGTTACCATTTTTGGGGGCATGTTTAGTGAACAATTTATCTTTCTGAACTTCTCTTTGTTCTTTTCTAGTATTTGTCACTATTTCTACTTCAGAATCAAAATCAATACTTATTGTCCTTTTGGGTGTTTTATTGACATTAATTTGTACTTTAGCTGGTCTTTTTGACTTACCTGGAGACTTATTTTGTTTATTTCTCCAGTTATCCCGTTCAGGACTTTTCCTATATTTATTTTGTATTTCTCTTGTATTCTTACTAGATTTTCTCTTATCCCTTGATTTTTCCCTTTTTTGAGGTTTTTTTTTGAGAGATTTAGCGGATAGGACCTCAGGGGTTTTATTCTCCTTGGCATTATCTCTCTCATCTAGGTCAGATTTTCTTGGAGGACCATCTTTGTAGTCCTCTTCATCTCTAAGAAATTTCTTAACTTTCTTAGTGATGGTCTCTTTCCTAATCTTATCTAATTTATTTTGCAGATGGATATCTTTCTCTTTAAATAAAGTGGTTTGGTTTAAATTACCAATCCTTAATTTGATCTCATTAATCTCAACATCTATCTGAAAAACATGATTTCTCTGCTGTTCGATGATGAGACCCATTAGGTCATGTGAACATTTTTCCAGCAGATTGTACCATTTCTCAATGAAAACCTCATCTTCAAGATCTATAGATGGGTGTTTCTTGAGTCTTAGTCCTCTTGGGACTCTACCACTTATAATGTACTGTTCCAAAAAAGTGTAGTCCCAAAACTTTTTAATGTCTTTGATAAAAAGCTTTTCTAGTTTCTCAAATTCAGATTCTAAAGTATGTGACTCTTCAACTATAGTGTCAGAGTCCAAATTTAGTTTCAGAATGTTATTGAAGTCCACAACCCTTGTGTGTCTTCTTGAGAAAACACTAGAAAAGTTATTATCAATTTCTATTTCTTCCATATCGAGTGGTGCTGCCTAACTAGTGATTGAAACAAAACAAACACTATACAAAAAGAGCACTCTGTTCCTGTACCCTGCCCTTTTCCTGCTGTCATCCTCTATACAAAAAGAGCACTAGATGGCGCTCAAACACTCTATCAAAAATAAACCATGCAGTGAATAAAGTGACTGAATATATCAAAATATTGTGCATAAAGTGATAAAGGTAAAAACACTCAAACCCTTAAAGGACTGTTTCAAGGTCCGCAACATAAACACAGAAAGAAGAATCAGGGGAGCGTCAGTGCCTAAAGGAAAAAACGTGATACTACCATAGTGCAGTTACATTTAACACAGCACACATAAAATAGCAGAGCTCTCACTGGAGCACAATATGTAGCTAGAGATCACAAAAATTGCAATGTAAACCATCTATGAACATCTATGATGGTAAAAAAATGTCCATCCATAGAGACAGGAGCAAAAAGAGCAACAATTAGGAGGTAAATGAATCCAAAGGAAACATACCAAGCCAAAATTAAAATGCAGATATTTATCCGTAAATGATAAAATTGGAGGCTTACAGGATTCCGATTGGTAAACAGCAAGGGTGTACAAGTGTGGATATCAGCCGAGTCGCGTTCTCGGGATCTCTGCACGCTGCTTCTTCATCAAACGGTCTCCGACCTGCGCTGCTGTGGGGAGCCGATACGTCACTTCCGGTTGGTGGACGCCGCCGGAACTCTACCGCAGACACTCTCCCTCTGGATCTCACAAGAGGGGTTACGCTCTACGCGTTTCGCCGTGCGTGATGACGGCTTCGTCAGGAGTAACGTTAACCCGCAAAGGAATACTATATATACCCTTTAACACATGGTGACCTTTCCTCCTATTGGTCAACATGCTAATACATCTGAATAATTGGGTAATTGACTATGTATGTCCGCCCAAAGATTATCACAACAATGTTATACAATTCATAATAAAATACAACCTTTATACTTTTATTAAAAAACATAGATTCTTCTACCATGATATGAAATGATAATCATAACACCGAAGTAATCTCATATACAAAATGGTATTCCTAACACTAAAATTGCATATAAGTTATACATATAAAATAATTAAAAAATTATATAAAACCGCTCTAATCTATCTCTAATATATTATATAGAAAACGGCGATTGATGTATCTCAAAGACAAGAGAAAAAAACACAATTAGTACAGAAATTTAGCAATATATATATATTGCGGCATAAATGTGTTTACATGTGTTTTTACGCAATTTATAGGAAAGCACTCAGCTCAAAATCTACGTTAAGACCTAGTGGTACAAGTGTTTGCAAAGTGAAGATCCAGAAACTTTCTCTTTTTTTAAGAGCAACTTGTCTATCTCCACCTCTCCAATGTGGTAACACCTGTTCAAGAACTGTAAATTTAAGCCCTGATGTGTCCCCATTATGCTTTTGTATAAAATGATTAGACAGATAATGTGTGGTAACACCTCGTCTCACATTTCCAATATGTTCAAGTATGTGTGTTTTTACAGTTCTTGTGGTTTGTCCTACGTACTGTAATCCACATGGACAGTAGACAAGATATACAACATAGTTTGATTTACACGTTAAAAGTTGTTTTATGTGAAATCTTTGCCCTGATGTGTTGGAGACAAAACTAAATTTATCCTCTGGCCTGTGTTTACACGCAGTACATGTAGTACAGCCAAAAAAAAATTTTGATCTTGTTAGCTATCTGTTACCTTCAGTAATCGTTTTAGGTAGAGCACTAGGGGCCAATCTATCCTTCAGCGCTTTTGCTCTTCTAAAAATCACATTTGGATTTTCAGGGACAATAACCTCAGTTCTAAAATACTGACAGAACCAGAGAAGTCACTGATCTCAAAGGGGCTGAAATTCGCTCCAACTGTAGGTCCTAATAACTTCGGCCTCTTTGTAGATGCACAGAGATTTCTATGAAAGCTTACTATAAAAAGATTTTTTAAGATTAAAAGATGTAGAGCAAAGGACTGCTGATAATCTTGCGCATATCTCAACTGTGACCAAACTGCCTGAACCACCTCTAACTAGACCTACGCTAGTTCATTCTGGTCTTAAACTACCTTCCACATTCTATCCAAAATATGCGAAAGGAAATAACCTAGATGTATTTTCACAACTAATACAAAAAGACTTTGAAAAACTAGTCAAATCAGAAGCTAAATTTGAAAATAATCTGAGTATCTCTGAAAGAAAGGCTTTAAAAATCCTCCAAGAGGACACAAATCTATCTCTATATATTTTTGAAACCATTGTATGTCCTGTCTCAAAGGCCAATCTGATTGGTAATTGGTCTACAACTCCCCCTCTGGCCAATCAGATTGGTCCGTGGCCCGAACCCGCCCCCGCACGCCTCTCATTGGCTCAACTGCCACACTCATTCGCCCACACCTGGAGGGGGGGAAGACACACGCACAACCACCAGGCCACTCACCCCGCGCCTGGCCCGCTGGATACCATCACACAATGCTCATCTCCCCGCAACCTCACACACACTGCACGCCTTTAAGCCCGCTCTTCCAATTCCCCCTCCACCCCCAGAGCAAGCTCTCTCCGGCTCCCCCTCCCCAACCATTCCCCCCTCCCAACCATTCGCCCCCAGGCCGCTCCCCATCCCCGAGAGCGCTCCTCCGGCTCCCCATTACCGAGAGCGCTCCTCCGGCTCTCTCCGTCTCTCCCTTCAACGGCTCCCCCCCCTGCAGACAGAGGGGAGGGTGATGCGTGGCCGGGGGGTGACATGCGTGCACTTCCGCCACGAGCACCGGCCGCCCAAGCTGCCCGAGGACTTTGCTTTCAATGTAGCCCACGAGTGCGCGTGGGGCTGCCGGGGCAGCTTCGTCCCCGCCTCTTAAAACTCAGAGGAGGGGGAAGAGGCCTGCCCGGGAAGCGGTGGGGCCGCGGCCTAGCTCCTTTGCGTAAGACCGGTAGCCGGGAGAGGCCAGGAGGGAGGAGAGCCCCAGGGGCAGCCCGAGGAGAAGCGCGGCCGTGTGCGAGGTGAGGAACCGCAGGGGGAGGGATCTCCTCCCCCCCGGGACCTACCCCCCCCCCAGGGCCCTACCTTTCACCCCCTTCCCCCCCCACCTGCCTTTCACCCCCTCCCCCCCTCCTGCCTTTCACCCCCTCCCCCCCTCCTGCCTTTCACCCCCTCCCCCGCCTCCTGCCTTTCACCCCCTCCCCCCCTCCTGCCTTTCACCCCCTCCTGCCTTTCACCCCCTCCTGCCTTTCACCCCCTCCTGCCTTTCACCCCCTCCCCCCCCTCCTGCCTTTCACCCCCTCCCCCCCCTCCTGCCTTTCACCCCCTCCCCCCCCTCCTGCCTTTCACCCCCTCGCCACCTCCTGCCTTTCAACCCCTTCCCCCCTCCTGCCTTTCACCCCCTTCCCCCCCTCCTGCCTTTCACCCCCTCCCCCCCCTCCTGCCTTTCACCCCCTTCCCCCTCCTGCCTTTCACCCCCTTCCCCCCCTCCTGCCTTTCACCCCCTTCCCCCCCCTCCTGCCTTTCACCCCCCTCCTGCCTTTCACCCCCTTCCCCCCCCTCCTGCCTTTCACCCCCTTCCCCCCCCTCCTGCCTTTCACCCCCTTCCCCCCCCTCCTGCCTTTCACCCCCTTCCCCCCCCTCCTGCCTTTCACCCCCTTCCCCCCCTCCTGCCTTTCACCCCCTTCCCCCCCTCCTGCCTTTCACCCCCTTCCCCCCCTTTCCCCCCTTCCCCCCTCCTGCCTTTCACCCCCTTCCCCCTCTTCCCCCCTTCCCCCCTCCTGCCTTTCACCCCCTTTCCCCCCTTCTCCCCCTTCCCCCCTCCTCCCCCTTCCCCCCTCCTGCCTTTCACCCCCTTCCCCCCTCCTGCCTTTCACCCCCCCCCTCCTGCCTTTCACCCCCTCCCCCCCTCCTGCCTTTCACCCCCTCCCCCCCTCCTGCCTTTCACCCCCTCCCCCCCTCCTGCCTTTCACCCCCTCCCCCCCTCCTGCCTTTCACCCCCTCCCCCCCTCCTGCCTTTCACCCCCTCCCCCCCTCCTGCCTTTCACCCCCTCCCCCCCTCCTGCCTTTCACCCCCTCCCCCCCTCCTGCCTTTCACCCCCTCCCCCCCTCCTGCCTTTCACCCCCTCCCCCCCTCCTGCCTTTCACCCCCTCCCCCCCTCCTGCCTTTCACCCCCTCCCCCCCTCCTGCCTTTCACCCCCCCTCCTGCCTTTCACCCCCCTCCTGCCTTTCACCCCCCCTCCTGCCTTTCACCCCCCCTCCTGCCTTTCACCCCCCCCTCCTGCCTTTCACCCCCCCCTCCTGCTTTTCACCCCCTCCCCCCCCTCCTGCTTTTCACCCCCTCCCCCCCCTCCTGCTTTTCACCCCCTCCCCCCCCTCCTGCTTTTCACCCCCTCCCCCCCCTCCTGCTTTTCACCCCCTCCCCCCCCTCCTGCTTTTCACCCCCTCCCCCCCCTCCTGCTTTTCACCCCCTCCCCCCCCTCCTGCCTTTCACCCCCTCCCCCCCCTCCTGCCTTTCACCCCCTCCCCCCCCTCCTGCCTTTCACCCCCTCCCCCCCCTCCTGCCTTTCACCCCCTCCCCCCCTCCTGCCTTTCACCCCCTCCCCCCCTCCTGCCTTTCACCCCCTCCCCCCCTCCTGCCTTTCACCCCCTCCCCCCCTCCTGCCTTTCACCCCCTCCCCCCCTCCTGCCTTTCACCCCCTCCCCCCCTCCTGCCTTTCACCCCCTCCCCCCCTCCTGCCTTTCACCCCCTCCCCCCCTCCTGCCTTTCACCCCCTCCCCCCCTCCTGCCTTTCACCCCCTCCCCCCCTCCTGCCTTTCACCCCCTCCCCCCCTCCTGCCTTTCACCCCCTCCCCCCCTCCTGCCTTTCACCCCCTCCCCCCCTCCTGCCTTTCACCCCCTCCCCCCCTCCTGCCTTTCACCCCCTCCCCCCCTCCTGCCTTTCACCCCCTCCCCCCCTCCTGCCTTTCACCCCCTCCCCCCCTCCTGCCTTTCACCCCCTCCCCCCCTCCTGCCTTTCACCCCCTCCCCCCCTCCTGCCTTTCACCCCCTCCCCCCCTCCTGCCTTTCACCCCCTCCCCCCCTCCTGCCTTTCACCCCCTCCCCCCCTCCTGCCTTTCACCCCCTCCCCCCCTCGTGCCTTTCACCCCCTCCCTCCCTCCTGCCTTTCACCCCCTCCCTCCCTCCTGCCTTTCACCCCCTCCCTCCCTCCTGCCTTTCACCCCCTCCCTCCCTCCTGCCTTTCACCCCCTCCCCCCCTCCTGCCTTTCACCCCCTCCCCCCCTCCTGCCTTTCACCCCCTCCCCCCCTCCTGCCTTTCACCCCCTCCCCCCCTCCTGCCTTTCACCCCCTCCCCCCCTCCTGCCTTTCACCCCCTCCCCCCCTCCTGCCTTTCACCCCCTCCCCCCCTCCTGCCTTTCACCCCCTCCCCCCCTCCTGCCTTTCACCCCCTCCCCCCCTCCTGCCTTTCACCCCCTCCCCCCCTCCTGCCTTTCACCCCCTCCCCCCCTCCTGCCTTTCACCCCCTCCCCCCCCCCTGCCTTTCACCCCCTCCCCCCCCCTGCCTTTCACCCCCTCCCCCCCTCCTGCCTTTCACCCCCTCCCCCCCTCCTGCCTTTCACCCCCTCCCCCCCTCCTGCCTTTCACCCCCTCCCCCCCTCCTGCCTTTCACCCCCTCCCCCCCTCCTGCCTTTCACCCCCTCCCCCCCTCCTGCCTTTCACCCCCTCCCCCCCTCCTGCCTTTCACCCCCTCCCCCCCTCCTGCCTTTCACCCCCTCCCCCCCTCCTGCCTTTCACCCCCTCCCCCCCTCCTGCCTTTCACCCCCTCCCCCCCTCCTGCCTTTCACCCCCTCCCCCCCTCCTGCCTTTCACCCCCTCCCCCCCTCCTGCCTTTCACCCCCTCCCCCCTCCTGCCTTTCACCCCCTCCCCCCTCCTGCCTTTCACCCCCTCCCCCCTCCTGCCTTTCACCCCCTCCCCCCTCCTGCCTTTCACCCCCTCCCCCCTCCTGCCTTTCACCCCCTCCCCCCTCCTGCCTTTCACCCCCTCCCCCCTCCTGCCTTTCACCCCCTCCCCCCTCCTGCCTTTCACCCCCTCCCCCCTCCTGCCTTTCACCCCCTCCCCCCTCCTGCCTTTCACCCCCTCCCCCCTCCTGCCTTTCACCCCCTCCCCCCTCCTGCCTTTCACCCCCTCCCCCCTCCTGCCTTTCACCCCCTCCCCCCTCCTGCCTTTCACCCCCTCCCCCCTCCTGCCTATCACCCCCTTCCCCCCCTCCTGCCTTTCACCCCCTTCCCCCCCTCCTGCCTTTCACCCCCTTCCCCCCCTCCTGCCTTTCACCCCCTTCCCCCCCTCCTGCCTTTCACCCCCTTCCCCCCCTCCTGCCTTTCACCCCCTTCCCCCCCTCCTGCCTTTCACCCCCTTCCCCCCCTCCTGCCTTTCACCCCCTTCCCCCCCTCCTGCCTTTCACCCCCTTCCCCCCTCCTGCCTTTCACCCCCTTCCCCCCTCCTGCCTTTCACCCCCTTCCCCCCTCCTGCCTTTCAACCCCTCCCCCCTCCTGCCTTTCACCCCCTCCCCCCTCCTGCCTTTCACCCCCTCCCCCCTCCTGCCTTTCACCCCCTCCCCCCTCCTGCCTTTCACCCCCTCCCCCCTCCTGCCTTTCACCCCCTCCCCCCTCCTGCCTTTCACCCCCTTCCCCCCTCCTGCCTTTCACCCCCTCCCACCCTCCTGCCTTTCACCCCCTCCCCCCCTCCTGCCTTTCACCCCCTCCCCCCCTCCTGCCTTTCACCCCCTCCCCCCCTCCTGCCTTTCACCCCCTCCCCCCCTCCTGCCTTTCACCCCCGCCTGCCTTTCACCCCCGCCTGCCTTTCACCCCCTCCTGCCTTTCACCCCCTCCCCCCTCCTGCCTTTCACCCCCTCCCCCCCTCCTGCCTTTCACCCCCGCCTGCCTTTCACCCCCGCCTGCCTTTCACCCCCTCCTGCCTTTCACCCCCTCCCCCCTTCTGCCTTTCACCCCCTCCCCCCCTCCTGCCTTTCACCCCCTCCCCCCCTCCTGCCTTTCACCCACACCTGCCTTTCACCCCCTCCCCCCTCCTGCCTTTCACCCCCTCCCCCCCTCCTGCATTTCACCCCCTCCCCCCCTCCTGCATTTCACCCCCTCCCCCCCTCCTGCATTTCACCCCCTCCCCCCCTCCTGCATTTCACCCCCTCCCCCCCTCCTGCCTTTCACCCCCTCCCCCCCTCCTGCCTTTCACCCCCTCCCCCCCTCCTGCCTTTCACCCCCTCCCCCCCTCCTGCCTTTCACCCCCTCCCCCCCTCCTGCCTTTCACCCCCTCCCCCCTCCTGCCTTTCACCCCCTCCCCCCTCCTGCCTTTCACCCCCTCCCCCCTCCTGCCTTTCACCCCCTCCCCCCCTCCTGCCTTTCACCCCCTCCCCCCCTCCTGCCTTTCACCCCCTCCCCCCCTCCTGCCTTTCACCCCCTCCCCCCCTCCTGCCTTTCACCCCCTCCCCCCCTCCTGCCTTTCACCCCCTCCCCCCCTCCTGCCTTTCTCCCCCCCCTCCTGCCTTTCTCCCCCCCCTCCTGCCTTTCTCCCCCCCCTCCTGCCTTTCTCCCCCCCCTCCTGCCTTTCTCCCCCCCCTCCTGCCTTTCTCCCCCCCCTCCTGCCTTTCTCCCCCCCCTCCTGCCTTTCTCCCCCCCTCCTGCCTTTCTCCCCCCCCTCCTGCCTTTCACCCCCTCCTCCTGCCTTTCACCCCCTCCCCCCCTCCTGCCTTTCACCCCCTCCTGCCTTTCACCCCCTCCCGCCTTTCACCCCCTCCCGCCTTTCACCCCCTCCTGCCTTTCACCCCCTCCCCCCCTCCTGCCTTTCACCCCCTCCCCCCCTCCTGCCTTTCACCCCCTCCCCCCCTCCTGCCTTTCACCCCCTCCCCCCCTCCTGCCTTTCACCCCCTCCCCCCCTCCTGCCTTTCACCCCCTCCCCCCCTCCTGCCTTTCACCCCCTCCCCCCCTCCTGCCTTTCACCCCCTCCCCCCCTCCTGCCTTTCACCCCCTCCCCCCCTCCTGCCTTTCACCCCCTCCCCCCCTCCTGCCTTTCACCCCCTCCCCCCCTCCTACCTTTCACCCCCTCCCCCCCTCCTGCCTTTCACCCCCTCCCCCCCTCCTGCCTTTCACCCCCTCCCACCCTCCTGCCTTTCACCCCCTCCCACCCTCCTGCCTTTCACCCCCTCCCACCCTCCTGCCTTTCACCCCCTCCCCCCTCCTGCCTTTCACACCCTCCCCCCTCCTGCCTTTCACACCCTCCCCCCTCCTGCCTTTCACACCCTCCCCCCTCCTGCCTTTCACACCCTCCCCCCTCCTGCCTTTCACCCCTCCCCCCTCCTGCCTTTCACCCCTCCCCCCTCCTGCCTTTCACCCCCTCCCCCCTCCTGCCTTTCACCCCCTCCCCCC